>NW_028301756.1:0-41031 GCF_054131105.1 Drosophila navojoa
GCGCACAATGCCTTGCTAAAGATTTCATTCGAGTAGCAAGCATATTAAAATAAAGTACCATTTTGTAATGGAAATGTATAAAAATAATGTAATAGATATAAAGTATATTCCTACAGATGAAATGATATTATGAGTAGGAAAGGTTAAATAATTGGGCATTTCTAAGAGAGCTTAGAGAAAATGAAGAATTTAGTCAGACTGAGAGAAGTAGAAATAGACAGCGAAATCAAATTCGTAGAAGCAATGCCTCAAATAGAGTTTCCGATCAAAGTCAAAAATACACTTCTTCGTGCGAATTTACGCACGATTTCTCAGACTAGACAGTTAGAGCAGTTGGCTAACACTTTGCGTCGGTCGAGACGCAGACAAGACCCAGTCTACCGGGAAAACGAACAAAGACAGAATACTGTAGACCAAGCGCCTCGACAAGCCAATTCTCCCGTTAGGCAACAAGAGCAATTGGCTAACACTTCGCGTCGATCGAGACGCAGACAGGACCCGGTCTATCGGGCGAATGAACAAAGACAGAATACAGTAGACCACGCGACTCGACGAGCCAATTCTCCCATTAGGCAACAAGAGCAATTGGCTAACACTTCGCGTTGATCGAGACGCAGACAGGACCCGGTCTACCGGGAAAACGAACAAAGACTGAATACTGTAGACCACGCGACTCAACGAGCCAATTCTCCCGTTAGGCAACAAGAGCAATTGGCTAACACTTCGCGTCGATCGCGACGCAGGCAAGATCCAGTTTACAGAGCCCATGAACAAGGACGAGACACTGTACGGCGAGTTCATCTTAGGAATGATATTGGACAGCGCCTTTTAGAAAGAGCAAGAGATAGATACCAGCGGTCGCAGGTTAGAGATGATCCTATTCGTAGGATCATTGAGCAGGCACGTAATACTAATGCAAGGCGGAGTGCTCGCATTCAAGCACGGCAGGGAGCTTTTGATGCTAATAGAAGCTTATCACAGAGTGTTAGCCAACATCGTAACAATGCTGATAACAGGTAGCTGAGAATAGGCGTAACGCAACCAAGAATAGGATAGAACGTCTTAATGCCTTTTTAGAAAGTAGATCCCAGACTAACAGTTGCCTTATTGATAGTACTGTAACGAACCTTCGGTTTATCCCGAGTCTAAGCTGGGCTAGTTTCAGCTGACTGTGGATTCGTGCCAACAAATTTATTTGTTGAAGCCCCTGCGATAATAATTAGTCACTTGTGAATTTAGGTTTTATAGCGTAAATATATATTCTCTTGAATAAGTTTAAAATGTACACGTCACTTAAAGTTATGCTGACTCGCTGGTTGGCTTTAGCGAAGCACACCTACAGAGCGCTGGTTCAACGCACTCCGGCTGCGAGAGTATTGTGCTAAAAACACGCTAGTTACCGGGACGATTCGGGAAACGCCAGGACTTCGGTCTGAACAAAACTCTGGCGGTTCGCTCAGATATGCAGGCCTCGCCTACTATCCCACTCGCTCACAGCACAACACTAGCTTCGTTTTCACTCACAAACACTTCTCTTGCGCACGGCTACGTGAACTTACTCAGATGTGCAGGCCTCGCTTAAGCCGCTGATATGCACCGATGTCCTGATCGGTGGCGCTGATGCTGCTGATTGCCTCTCTCGTTGTCGCAAGGATTCCCACTGGATGTCCTTGCTGTCCCACGATGTCCTTGCTGTTCCCACGATGTCCTTGCTGTCCTTTGAAGTCCTGGGAGTCCTGATTTACCACTCGCGTTGACTTTCACTAATCACTTTAATCACCAAACTTTTCTCAAGCCTCTCACTTTTCTCAAAACTATCAGCCTCTCAAACATTTCAAGCCTCGTATGGAGCCGCCGGTGGCCTTTTATAGCCCAGCCACAGGCCGTGCGCTTCGGGTGATAACGGGGCCCGTTCGGCTCTGGAGCGGGGCCTTTCAGCCGCTCGTGCCCATAGAAACGGTAAAGTGGCGTGATCCGGGTGACGCCACTTTCCCGCCAAATTGCGTGGCAGCCTTCCATTGGCCGAAGTACCGTTGGTGCCCTGCGAGTGAAAGTGATCACTACTATCACCCGGCACGAACGGCACCTCGGCTCCACAGCAACGGTAAAGTGGCGTGATTCGGGTGACGCCACTCGCCCGCCAAATTGCGTGACCGCCTCCCATTGGCCGAAGTACCGTTGATGCCCTGCGAGTGAAAGTGATCACTACTATCACCCGGCACGAACGGCACCTCGGCTAACGGTCCCCGATGATCGTCGTGCGGGCGACGCGAACCCATTGCTGAATCTGTAGGAGCGAAAGAGACCGCCTCTAACAGGACTTTGACCCCCTTTCCAGTGCGAGGGTCGCTCCTACAGTATTCGCGTCGCTGTGTGGAGCAACATATATATGCACGTATATGCATATAAACGCACAGCAAATACGTACGTTCATATACATTAATACGTGCATACCTATATTGCTCCTCACAGTACAATGAAACAGGGACCGGATCAGGTCTGCATATGTTGCAGTGGTTTGTGGTTCCCCCACCAAGTAGACAAAATTTCACGAGAGACCATTGTTAGTAAGTGTTGTGCAGAAGTTGCTTCCGATATTTTATATCTTTCATCTAGTTTTTCATCCGAAAATAATAAATATAACTTCTGCAAAACCTGTGACTACCTGTAGTAGTCACAGCATCAAGTTAGGTAAAAAACCAAAAGCTTCAATTACAAATGGCTTAGATTTTCTAGAGCTTCCAAATAGCTTAAAGGGCTTAACGCCGCTAGAGGAAAGACTTATCTCTCCACGCCTTCCTTTTATGCTTCACTTGAAGCGTAGGATGGAATATACTCATGATTTCATGACTGAAACCATTAGGCCATCAAAAGTGGCTGATGCAATTCGATTTAGTCTACACAGAGCTTTACAGGAACCACCAGGTTACTGTTAATGAACAGTGTCTGTCTTCCTTTTCGTCTGACGAAATTCCATTCGTTGCATCAGCTAAGGACAGGGACATAGTTTCAGAGTTAATAGAAAGATCTGCTCAGGCCTCAACAAACGAGCAGGATTGTAGAGAGCCAGAAGATATTAACCCAGGAGGCCAGGAAACACTTTTCGAAAATGTCCAAGTAGAAAATATTGCGATGCAAAGAATAGTTATAGCCCCTGGAGAAGGTCAGCGACCATTAGATATGATCGAAGATTGCGATTTAGAGGAGCTGGCCTTCCCAACTATCTTTGCAGGCGTAAAAAGAGAGTGTAAGGAGAGTTTTACAACCATAGTTAGATCCGAGCTAAGGAATTTCGATAGAAGAGGTTGTAGAACGGACAAATTATTTCTCAACTAATTAGAAATGATTAATATTAGGAACAATACCTCTATTTGTTTACGTAAGCACAGCGCCACTCGCGGCATTACAGCAGCAAACGCTCTTAATGAAGAGCAAATAGATCAATTAGTTCGCCACGATGATGGCTATAGAGTTTTAAAAGGCATTAGAACTTCGCCTGCTCACTGGGAAGCAGAGAAGAAGAAGGTAATGGCTATGATCACGCAGTTTGGTCTTCCAACCTTTTCTATCACATTTTTGGCAGCAGAAACTAGGTGGACGGAGCATGTAGTAATACTTTCTAGGAATGTAGATAAAATAGATATTTCAGAAGAAGCAGCAGGCTGCTTAAGTTTTGAGTTTATTAGAGCCGATCCTGTGACGTGTGCTAGGTATTTTGATTTTCGCTATAGGCAGGTTTTAAAACTAATGAAGAAGGAAAATGGGGTTTTTGGTCGACATTATGTTTTTAAGTTTTATTGGCGAGTTGAGTTCCAACAGAGAAGCTCCTCCCATATCCACGGAATGTTTTGGCTGAAAGATGCCCCCAAGCTTGACTCATCTGATGAGATCCCTATGCTTGCTGCAGTTACGTCGTTAATTATATTAACAAGTCCCTAAGAGGAATTTCAAAATTAATGCGTAAAGCAATTAGTGAGATTAGTAGGGGCAATGCACTATGGGTAAAAAGTCGATTTTTTTGGCATTTATTCAAAAAAAATTTTGTTCACAATTTAAAATTTTCTTTTATTTATTGAATATATATACTTCAACTAGATTAAAAAGTATTTGTTTAAAAATTTAGCGACTACCATTAATATTTTACACATACTCAAAGTCAGCTGTTGCATAGTTGCGTTTGATATATAAAAAGCGCGGGAAATTTTGTTCAACTTGCAATTAAAGTGGAGCTTTTGTGTAAACATAAACAAAAAAAAGTGTATAATGGAAAACGTACCTAATGGTATGTACAATAAGTTATTGCTATTACTTTTTATTGTAATTGTGTTATTGTCCAGTTGTCCAGTGTGTTGTCTGTGTGTATTTTTAGCTAAAAATTAACAAATGTACTTGTGTTCCGTGGAGTATTACTTTTGTGCAGCACACCACTTCACAGAGGTTTGATATAACAGTTGTTGTGTATTATGTCCAGGTTCGGAATCTATTAACCTCGTTTGCTCCTTTTTGTTCCTTTTGGAAAAAAATTAGTTGTTGCAGTTAAAAACGAGTTTTGTCGTGCAGAGCTTGTGGAGGTATGGACCAACAACAACCGCCGAGAAGACGCGGTAAAAAACTTTATTATTGAAAAAATTAACAATAATATTAGCGAAAATATTAATAATCTAATTGATAAAAGAGTAAAGCAATTTGTAGAGTATATAAAGAAGCATCTGCCAAAGTGCAACCGGAATTTGGAAAGGTTTAAAATGCATCATGCTAGGTGGCTTGAAGGCAGGGTGATAATTGATTGTGAAGGTACTTTGGAAAGTACTTCGGAAATTTTTAAAACTTCTTCTACAAATTTGCAATATGGAATTAGCCCTCTGCATGCTTGGATTCGATTCCTTGAGTTTGTATTGAAAATATCGTACAGAATCGAAATTAAAAAATGGCGTGTTAAGGATGTCGACAAACAAAAGGTATCATTGCGTAAACAAGAAATTAAGCGGAGGCTGTGGGATGAAATGGGTCTTCATGTGGATAAACCCAGGCCTAATGGAAGTGGAAATATCAATGATGTTCACAAAATTTTGGTGCATGGATACCAAATTATGGGTACTTGCATAATTCCTGTTGCCATATTAGGAGAAAACGCGTCTGAATCCCGGAATAAGCTGTATAGAAATGATAGGAAATCTCACGCCAGGAAATGTAGCCGATTAGAGAATTTAACTGATATATTTAATAGGGCTTTAGACTCATCTGATCCACTTCTCTCTTCACTCAGTTTAAAAGAACGCGAAAAGAAAAACAAGAAAAAAAAATTCCCAAAAGAAGTTATTGAACTTTTGGAAGATCCCAATTTTCAATTACCAGCAACATTTGAAGGCTTAATGGAGCCAACCTTAGTTGATGAAGAAAATGAAGACGAAAATGAGGATGAGGATGAGGAAAATGAAGATCAAAACATAGATGATAGAAATTTAGAGTTAAATTTTGAATTAGATGAAGAAAATGAAGACCATTCAGTTTAAAATTATATCGCATATATTTTATATATCCCTAAGAGTCTTCAAATATTAATATTTGCTTGCAGTTGGATGAAATATAATAAAAATATAATTTAAAGTTGCTAAAAGTGTACAAAAAAGTTATTAAAAATAATTTGAGCCCACAGGTAATGATTTTTAATTTAATATAATATGTAAAAGGGGCGGAAAATTTGAATGCCACGCCCAATTGTAAAAAAAAAAAATCCGAATTTCTTTTTTAATATTAATAATATATTCCTAAAATTTCAAGTTCCTAGCTCTTCATTTACAATTAATGCCAAAAAAATCGACTTTTTACCCATAGTGCAATGTAACAATCAAGCAAAAGTTTCAACACATAGGCCACAAATTCATTTCGGGTACTGAAATAAGTGCCCAAGAAGCCGTTTACTGCTGTTTAGATATGCACTTGTCCGAAAGCAGTAACGCTGAAGTATATATTAATACTTCATTGTCAGAGCATCGGGTTAGAATGCTTAAGTCTAGACAACAACTAGAAAATTTACCCGATGGCTCAACAGATATATTTTTATTAGGGATCTTAGAGCACGGACTTCCAAAATTTATAAGAAACAAAATTGACAGACAAGATGTCACCGTTCCAGTTGCTTTATTTAGTGAACTGAGAAAATTTGAGGACCTTCTCGAAACAAAATATGTCAAAGCAAATGAAAATAAATCTAAAACATTTAAGACAGAAGTGAAACCCAAGTTTAAACAACCTTGTAAGATTTGTGAAAGCAGAGGGAATAAGAATAGATATCACCCTGTAGATTTGTGTTGGTTCAACATCAGAGAAAACAAAAGCACTGAATTAAATTAAAGAATAAACTCAGTATTGGAAATTGACACTACTGAAGATCCAAAAAACTAAATATTCCCCCACTAATTGAAGTTGAAGTAGTACTAAATGGGAAAACTGAATGCAGGGGTATTTCTGATCCTGGCTCAAATGTCACACTTATAAACTCTAGTTTAGTGAAGATTAAACCTTTGTCAAAAGATAACCATAAAAGTACAATAAAAACAATTAGTGGCAGGGGTAAGACTGATGGCTTGATAGCATTAAATGCAAA
Organism: Drosophila navojoa; assembly: GCF_054131105.1. NCBI lineage: Eukaryota > Metazoa > Arthropoda > Insecta > Diptera > Drosophilidae > Drosophila > Drosophila navojoa. Next base: position 6,608 of record NW_028301756.1, read on the forward strand.
AATACTCGGTATGGAAGATAGAATCAATGCGTTTGTATACAACAATATTGATTTCAATTATGATATGATCCTGGGATTAGACACTATAAAAAGATTTGGATTGACCCACGACATCTATTTACTTAAAGAAGAAAAATCGAATGTAGATAATAAAAATAAGTTGAAAGATATCAAAATAACTAAAAATAATAATAATAACAAGAGTCAAAATAAAAAAGAAAATAAGATTGAAAATTCATTTGCTAAAATTCAAGTAAATTTCAATGAATATTTCAATATTAATATTAATCATTTAAATAGTGACTAAAGAAGTAAAATAAATTCCTTGTTAAATAATTATAAACATATTTTTGCCAAAGATAAGTACGATGTCGGCAAAGTAAGGAACTACGAAGCGTTTATAGACCTACAGGTAGAAAAATACTGTTACAAAAGACCTTACAGATGTTCGTTAGAAGATAAAGTTGAAATCAAAAAAAAAAAATTTTTTTAGAATGCTTGGCTATTAAAGAATGCTTAAAATTCTGGCAACATTTGCTGATTGGAATCGAATTCATTGTTTACACAGACCACAAACCACTAGAGCACTTAAACATAAAAAACAAAACAGACGATGAGTTGGGTGATATGACACACTACCTTTCTCAATAGAATTTCAAAATAATATATAATCCCGGAAAGGATAATAAGAAAGCTGACTGCCTCAGTAGAAATCCTGTCTACGAATGCGATGAAAATAATGATGATAACTTACAAACGGTAAATATTATAAGCATAAATGATATAAAAATGATCAAAAACAAAACGCAGATTTAAAAGACAAGAAACATATTATTATCGAAAATGATATCTATTACAAGCAGAATGGAAATAAGAACAAGTAAGAAGACTCTAGTCGAGACTGCTCGAGTAGGAGATACCCTGAACCCTTCAAGCTGATATTCTTATCATTCTGCACTTCTTTTATGCACGCACACATACATACACATGCATCCACCCTCACGTGCCCGCGCTCTGCAAACTGCGCAGTAAGCAGCGCTTGTGCTGCGCTGCAGTGTGGGCAATAAAATGAGAATTTTCTTGATGAATAACTTTTTTTGTAAATATACGATCTTAATGAAATTTTCAGGGCGTAATTATATGGTCAAAATGTGTGTACATTCCGTAGCACAAGTCTCTAGTACTTGAAATACATACAAATTGGGGGCGAAGGGGGCGTGGTATCCAAAATCTGTTGATTACAAAATGTTTGTATTCATCAGTATATATTAATACTTCATTGTCAGAGCATCGGGTTAGAATGCTTAAGTCTAGACAACAATTAGAAAATTTACCCGATGGCTCTTAGAGCATTATGTTCAGCGCCCAGACGCTTTATGTACTTTATGTCTGGCTGATTTTGCTGCTTTTTATAGTTTTAGCAAACATCAGGGTGGAGCCCGCCAAGATTCAGTAGAGCAAGATGACCCAGAAACATCAACATCCGATTCAATAGTTTTTGCACTTCGCAATGGTAGTGGTTTTATTAGAAAAAGACGCTCTCGCAGCATTATTATGTATAGAAGATTTAATATTAATACTGAGAGAAGCCAATATTTTAGGGAATTATATGTCCCATGGAGAGACGAGGAGGTAGAACTAGTGAGAAGATACTGCGAATCGTTTTGTAGTAATAATCAGGAGTTAGTCGAAAGAAACCGTAGGAACTATAATAGTTTAGATGATAGTGAGCTTCAGAATGCTCTTAACGACGCAAAGCAGGAAGAGAATGAGGGCAATATGGAAAATGGCAAGGTCGTAGATGATGTAGATGTTAGGTTTGCCAGAAATAAATCCTAGATTGAATGTCTTAAACATCAATGGCAAGGATGAGAATCCGGATTTAAATAACAATGTCCGTCTAATTAAGCTTGCTCCATTGTTTTTGTCCGATATAATCCAAGATCTGGTCAGATCTTTAAATTTAAAGCAGAAGACTTTACACATGTACTACACAATGTGAAAAGTAAGTTAACATTTTACGAATTCGTTGGAGGTGGTGCTGGTGTCGGAAAGAGCCGACTAATCACCTCCAATTTTCAAGCATTATCTCATATGTTTAATAGTAGACCTGGGCATAATGATTCAGCAAAAATTTTACTCTGTACCCCCACAGGTAAAGCTGCTTTCGGAATTAGTGGTTCGACACTACATTCCATGTTTTCTGTACCAGTTAGTTAACCAATCTGGTTCTGATTTTAAATCTTTAAGTCATGACTTAGTCAATAGCTTACATTCAAGGTTAATAGACCTTAAGCTAATTATAATAGATGAAATATCTATGGTAGGCTCAAAAATGTTTTCACAGCTAGACTCCTGTCTAAAACATATTTTTAAAAATACTTCTCCATTTGGTGGTATATCCGTCATAGTATTTGGGGATCTACGACAGTTGCCACCAGTAGGCAAGCGTTGGATTTTCGAATCCAACTCCCATGATCCCTACAGTGCAATATACGCTTCTTCGCTCTGGGATTTAAGTATTTTAAGCTCACAGAAATAATGCGACAACGGGAAGATCTGACTTTTGCTTCTGTTTTAAATAATATGGCAATGGGAAATATGACACCCGAGGATATTTGCCTTATCAGATCCCGCATTTGTCAGCCATCGGATGTTCCCGATGATGCAATTCAATAGGGAAAGAATTTTAGAAGTCGTGGGTAGCTTTAGGTCGTCCGAAACACAGGGTCTGTGTAAAACCCTCCTTTTAAAAACAACTGCCAAATATATGATTATGGTCAACGTAGATACTCAGGATGGGTTAGTTAATGGGGCAGCAGGAATTTTGATGCAAATAGATTTCGATGCATTCAATGCTCCAAATGTTTTATGGATGAAATTTCCAGAGGATAGTGTAGGAGTTCTTGCTCGCTCAAAGTATACACATCGTACTGAATCTTCATGGACCCCAATTCAGAAAATAGTCCGCAACTTCCAGTATAGGAAAAATGAGCAAGTTTCTATTGACCGTAGGCAGTTTCCAGTTGTACCTGTAGAAGGTATACTATTCACAAAAGCCAGGGAGCTACGTATAGCAAAGTGGTGGTCCACCTTTGATCTCGAATGCAGCGTGCTGCAATATACTTAGCTTGTAGTAGGGCAACAACTTCTTCGGGGTTGTTTATTATAGGAGATTTTGTTCCTCCCAAGCCTCCGAAAAATGATGATAAGGTCCAAAACCAAATTGTCCGATTGCGCACTGAATTACTTCTTCGATCACATTATGATCATTTAGTTAACAGTTCTGCCTTAGATATTTTTTTCCATAATACGCAGAGCATTAATTGTCATATTGAAGACATTCGATCTGATAGATTAATGCTCAAGTCGTCCGTTCTATGTTTCGTTGAAACGTCTACGTACGCAAACGAAAGTGTCAATATTCCAGGTTTTAGTATTGTTGTCCGTCTCGATTGCGAGGTAGTGGCTAACGCAATACGACCTAAAAAGGAAATCATCATTTATGCTAAGGATACTATTTTAGATAATCTATCAAGCTGCTTGAGCTGGGTCATCCGTCTTTGAGTATGCCGTATTTAGGTACAAATCGTTAACCTTCGTAATTGTTTATAAAAGTACCCAGTCCGTTTAATTAATTTCAGGTTCTATTTCTGCAATATCCTTTTTTGACAGAAAACTGTATAATTTTAGGAGATTTTAATTTGTGTTTGTGCAAATTTGAATCGGCTAGGACTTTATATGATGATTTATTTAGCAGAAGCTTTAGAAGCTTATTGAAAACGCCTACAACCAATTGTGAATGGCACATTGATTGGGCGTTTTCAAATCTATCTCATGAACATATTAGCGCTAGGACTTTTGAAACAGTTTATAGTTACCACAGTGGTATTTCAGTAAGTATTCAGGATATGGAAATTTAGTATAGCTTTAGTGTAAATTATGTAAATTAGTTATTTTTCATTAATTAATTTATTTTATTTAATAAATATATACAAACATATATTATTATTTATTAAATATATTAAAATTTAAGTATTTAACGGTATTATTTTATTCATTTTTTATTTATTTGGTTCAGGGTAGTATCTAGTCGAGCACTCTCGACTAGAGTTTTCTTACTTGTTTTTTTTTTTCGTTAGTTTTTCATACGGTTTTTCATCAATCGACCAACGCAGTAGTCTTCCTGGCTAATATTTGCATGGCTTTAGGGGCCATGCGCTATACCGAGAAACACAATTGTCACTGAGCGAGTACAATTTTACATTTTATAATTTTTCTTAATATTAAATTTTAAGTATTAATTATTGACATATACTAGTTGTTTTATATATATATATATGTAAGCTTTGTGTACATTTACATTTCTCTAATCATATGTTTGTGAGTTTTACATGCATATGTGGGCCACATATCGATGAACACAAATAAATTATCGGAGAGATCAGCTGATAAATAATAAGATGAAAAAGAGAGACTTGTGATACAAAGTGAAGTTAATAAGCTTAATAATAAATTAATCAATATTGAACTACATTAAAAATAATTAAATTAATCTTAAGCTAAGAAAATAATTATAGTAATTAATAATTGAAGTTTCAATGGAATGCATAGGAGCATAAACATTTAATTGTTGATTCGCTTATTTTAGGTTAGTAACCATGTGCTATTATCTTTTCGTTGTAATAAAAAAAACGCTTATTTTAGATGAATCAAATTGTGTCGTTGCTCCAAAAGAGTACCAACGTATTATAAATCAACAACTAGTACGTTTATGGGAGAATAATACAAACAAAAAAGCACACTATGACAAAGCTACAATTTGGATTTGAATTGGCTGCTGACGAAGATAAAAAATCAAACATTATTCTAATAAAATCTAAAACAGGCGAAGATGGGAAGAAATACAGCATTCCACAAAATTACCAATCATGCAAAGCTCACCCTGAACTTATGAAGCTACCTGAATTCCGGAACGTTGCAAAATCATTGCAAAAACGGGGACAATTCAGGAATGTGTGGATGAAACTAAGTGACGAGATTTTACAGCTATACAGAGATGGAAGTGGTAATATGGTAATCAATAACTATCTGCTACAAGATATTTCTGGCATGGAACAAAGCAAAGCAAACAGATACAACTTTATTAAAGCTTCTTGAAAAATTATGTGAAAGAGAAAGTGAATCTATGAAAGATTGTAAAAGCACAAATTTGAATAGAGTATGTGACAAATTTGTGCTTGATAGATTTGAAGGTACAAAAATGAAACCAAACCAATGGTTACAGACATATGAAAGTGAGTGTAATAGGTTAGGTATTATCAAAGATGTAGAAAAAATTGAAGCTTTAAGACTATTCTTAGATGAGGCAGCGGAGGAGTGGTTTAACTCTATGTTAATTAAACATACAATAAGCTCTGAGTGGGCAACATGGAAAGAAAATTGCTTACATACTTTTGCAGATAGAGGTTGGACTTCTGTCACCTATGCGATGAATTACAAATATATCTCTGGCTCACTTCTGGATTATGATTAAGAAAAGAACGTTTATTACTTAAAACCGATAAAAATATGAATAATATAACTTTAGTAAATCTAATCGTCGTCCACGGACTTCCAAAATTTATAAGAAACAAAATTGACAGACAAGATGTCACCGTTCCAGTTGCTTTATTTAGTGAACTGAGAAAATTTGAGGACATTCTCGAAACAAAATATGTCAAAGCAAATGAAAATAAATCTAAAACATTTAAGACAGAAGTGAAACCCAAGTTTAAACAACCTTGTAAGATTTGTGAAAGCAGAGGGAATAAGAATAGATATCACCCTGTAGATTTGTGTTGGTTCAACATCAGAGAAAACAAAAGCACTGAATTAAATTAAAGAATAAACTCAGTATTGGAAATTGACACTACTGAAGATCCAAAAAACTAAATATTCCCCCACTAATTGAAGTTGAAGTAGTACTAAATGGGAAAACTGAATGCAGGGGTATTTGTGATCCTGGCTCAAATGTCACACTTATAAACTCTAGTTTAGTGAAGATTAAACATTTGTCAAAAGATAACCATAAAAGTACAATAAAAACAATTAGTGGCAGGGGTAAGACTGATGGCTTGATAGCATTAAATGCAAAAATACTCGGTATGGAAGATAGAATCAATGCGTTTGTATACAACAATATTGATTTCAATTATGATATGATCCTGGGATTAGACACTATAAAAAGATTTGGATTGACCCACGACATCTATTTACTTAAAGAAGAAAAATCGAATGTAGATAATAAAAATAAGTTGAAAGATATCAAAATAACTAAAAATAATAATAATAACAAGAGTCAAAATAAAAAAGAAAATAAGATTGAAAATGCATTTGCTAAAATTCAAGTAAATTTCAATGAATATTTCAATATTAATATTAATCATTTAAATAGTGACCAAAGAAGTAAAATAAATTCCTTGTTAAATAATTATAAACATATTTTTGCCAAAGATAAGTACGATGTCGGCAAAGTAAGGAACTACGAAGCGTTTATAGACCTACAGGTAGAAAAATACTGTTACAAAAGACCTTACAGATGTTCGTTAGAAGATAAAGTTGAAATCAAAAAAAAAAAAATTTTTTAGAATGCTTGGCTATTAAAGAATGCTTAAAATTCTGGCAACATTTGCTGATTGGAATCGAATTCATTGTTTACACAGACCACAAACCACTAGAGCACTTAAACATAAAAAACAAAACAGACGATGAGTTGGGTGATATGACACACTACCTTTCTCAATAGAATTTCAAAATAATATATAATCCCGGAAAGGATAATAAGAAAGCTGACTGCCTCAGTAGAAATCCTGTCTACGAATGCGATGAAAATAATGATGATAAATTACAAACGGTAAATATTATAAGCATAAATGATATAAAAAATGATCAAAAACAAAACGCAGATTTAAAAGACAAGAAACATATTATTATCGAAAATGATATCTATTACAAGCAGAATGGAAATAAGAACAAGTAAGAAGACTCTAGTCGAGACTGCTCGACTAGGAGATACCCTGAACCCTCCAAGCTGATATTCTTATCATTCTGCACTTCTTTTATGCACGCACACATACATACACATGCATCCACCCTCAAGTGCCCGCGCTCTGCTAACTGCGCAGTAAGCAGCGACTGCGCTTGTGCTGCGCTGCAGTGTGGGCAATATTATGAGAATTTTCTTGATGAATAACTTCTTTTGTAAACATACGATCTTAATGAAATTTTCAGGGCGTAATTATATGGTCAAAATGTGTGTACATTCCGTAGCACAAGTCTCTAGTACTTGAAATACATACAAATTGGGGGCGAAGGGGGCGTGGTATCCAAAATCTGTTGATTACAAAATGTTTGTATTCATCATATGTATATACACAGTAAATCTGAAGTCTCCGGGTCTAATAGTACTCCGATGAGGCTCAAAAAACAAAATCAATTTTTCGAGTATTCTCGATAAAAAACTCTGAGTTATCGAAAAAATAAAGCAAACTCGTACTGCGTATGGTATACACGAGTATACACACAAAATTTCAGCTTTCTAGCTCTTATATCTTCTGAGATCTCGACGGACAGACGGACAGACGGACGGACGGACGGACGGACAGACGGACGGACGGACAGACGGACAGACGGACAGGGCTATATCGACTCAGCTCGTCGTGCTGATCAAGAATATATATACTTTATGGGGTCTGCCACGCCTCCTTCTGCCTGTTACATACATTTTAACAAAACCATTTTACCCTGATTTCCCATTTTCAATGGGTTCAGGGTATAATCAAAAAACATTATACCCTGATTTCCCATTTTCAATGGGTTCAGGGTATAAAAAGATAGTTCTGAGTGAAGAATATAGTAAAATACTTATAAAGAGAATACATATTGAGTTCTGCCACATTGGAGTAGGTCAAATAGAAGCGAAAATGAAACCATTTTATACAGCACCACATTTATCAGACAATATAAAAATGATCTGCAAAATATGTGAAACTTGTATAAAAAACAAAACAAGACTAAACAAGAAGTTTGGCTGTTTGTCATATTTAGGTCCTGCAGAGAGACTGCTCCAAGGGAGTATATATATATATATATTAATACTTCATTGCCAGAGCATCGGGTTAGAATGCTTAAGTCTAGACAACAATTAGAAAATTTACCCGATGGCTCAACAGATATATTTTTATTAGCGCCCAGACGCTTTAGATACTTTATGTCTGGCTGATTTTGCTGCTTTTTATAGTTTAAGCAAACAGCAGGGTGGAGCCCCGCAAAAATTCAGTAGAGCAGGATGACCCAGAAACATCAACATCCGATTCAATAGTTTTTGCACTTCGCAATGTTAGTGGTTTTATTAGAAAAAGACGCTCTCCCAATATTATTAGGTATAGAAGATTTAATATTAATACTTCCAATATTTTAGGGAATTAGTTGTGTTATATGTCCCATGGAAAGACGAGGAGGTAGAACTAGTGAGAAGAGACTGCGAATCGTTTTGTAGTAATAATCAGGAGTTAGTCGAAAGAAAAAGTAGGAATTATAATAGCTTAGCTTACGCACATTTAAGAATTCGTTGGAGGTGGTGCTGGTGTCGGAAAGAACCGACTAATCACCTCCATTTTTCAAGCACTATCTCATATGTTCAACAGTAGAACTGGGAATAATGATTCAGCAAAAATTTTACTCTGTACCCCAACAGATAATGCTGCTTTCGGAATTAGTGGTTCGACACTACATTCCATGTTTTCTCTACCAGTTAACCAATCTGGTTCTGATTTGAGAGCTTTAAGTCATGACTTAGTCAATAGCTTACATTCAAGGTTAATAGATCTTAAACCTATTATAATAGATTAAATATCTATGGTAGGCTCTAAAATGTTTTCTCAGTTAGACTCCCGTCTAAAACAAATTTTCAAAAATACTTCTCCATTTGGTGGTATATCTGTCATAGTATTTGGGGATCTACGACAGTTATCACCAGTAGGTGATCGTTGGATTTTCGAATCCAATTCCCATGATGCCTACAGCGTTATATATGCTTCTTCGCTCACAGAAATAATGCGACAACGGGAGGATCTAACTTTTGCTTCTGCTTTAAATAATATGGCATCGATAAATATGACATCCGATATTAGCCTTATCAGATCCTGCATTTGTCAGCCATCGATTGATAATTACAACAATTCAGAAAATAGTTCAAAACTTTCAATATAGGAAAAATGAGGAGGTTTCCATTGACCGTAGGCAGAGTCCAGTTGTACCTTCAGAAGGTATAACTATTCATAAAAGTCAGGGAGCTACGTATAGCAAAGTGGTGGTCCACACTTGCAATATACGTAGCTTGTAGCACGGCAACAACTGCTTCCGGGTTATTTATTATAGGAGATTTTGTTCCTCCTAAGCCTCCAAAAAATAATGATAAGGTCCAAAAATGATAAGGCAGAAAAACTTCTTCGATCACACTATGATCATTTAGTTAACAGTTCCGCCTTAGATATTTTTTCCATAACACTCAGGGCATTAATTGTCTTATTGCAGATATCCGATCTGACAAATGGATGTTCCAGTCGTCCATTCCATGTTTCGTTGAAGCGTCTACGTACTCAAACGAAAATGTAAATATTCCAGGGTTTAGTATTGTTGTCCGTCTTGATTGCGAGGTAATACCTAATGCAATCCGTCCTAAAAGGGGATCATCATTTATGCTAGGGATACAGTTTTAAATAGTATGTCAAACTGCTTGAGCGTCAGGAAAATAAACGGATAAGCTGTTTTTGAGTACGTCGTGTTTAGGTACAAATCGTTAAACATCATTGTCCGTTTTATCCAGTCCGATTGTTTAATTCAGAATTTCAGGATCTATTTCTGCAATATCCCTTTTTGACAGAAAATTGTCTAATTTTAGTAGATTTTAATTTGTGTGAATGAATACACTTGACTATGATGGTGTTTAGTTTCGTATTGATCTTTATTATACCCAGACTCATGCATAATTTCAACCCTTAAATCTAATGTATCTATTGCTGAGTGTGTAAGGCTCAGCATTGGGCTATTACATATTCTTATCTTATCGCTGAGTGTGTAAGACTCCGCGTTGGTCTATTAGCTATTCTTATCCTATCGCTGAGTTTGTAAGGCTCAGCGCTCGTCTCTTACGTTATCTAGTCGCTAAGGGTCAGAGTCGTATTTTATTTCTAGTTTGACAGTTCACACTTTCACATGTGGTATCTATTTTATGTATATCATATTTCTATGTTCATGCATGCTCATGAACATGTGTTTGAGTTAATTTGAATCGGCTAGGAATTTATACGATGCTTTAGTTAGTAAAAGCTTTAGAAGCTTATTGGATTTGCAAACGTCTACAACCAATTGTTATTCGCACATTGATTGGGCGTTTTCAAATCTATCTCAGGAATATATTAGTACTAGAACGTTTGAAACAGTTTATAGTTACCACAGTGGTATTTCAGTAAGTATTCAGGATAGGGAAATTTAGTATAGCTTTAGTGTAAAGATTTTACAATAGATATGTATGTGTACGTTTTTTACTTAATTTATATTTTTAAATATAACCGTACAAAATTTGTCACCATTTATATAGGGCTCAGAGCCTCTGAGTCAGAAAGAAATTGGCACTTCCAGTTTCTTTATTTCACGAAGAGCTCGGCTCTTTTAGTTTCTCAATATTCTACCCGTGAATACATTTTTTTTATTTTTTATAGATTCCGGCTAGTTTTTGGCTAATATTAAAAAAAAAAAGAAAATAACAAAATTTGACAAAAATTTGAGCAGAGTCAAATATTGTTATTCATTTTCTCAACGATAAACAATTTTTTTTTAACTCTACTTGGTAATTTTTGTTTGCGTCCATGCGTCTAGAAATTCTCAACGCTAAAACTCATATTTTACAACAAAACTGTTATTTTTTCGAAATGGAGCAAAAAGGAGCAAAAACGCTGAATAGTCTCTTATAGAGGTGGGCCGGGCCGACTTTTTTTACACCCGGTCTGATCCGTCCGCGGTCAGAAGTTCAAAATTTTATCCGTACCCGAAAGCAAAAAAAATTTTCATACCAACGCCCGAAACAATTACACAAATTTAGTTCTCAAAAATTATAACAATTATTTTTTATCAAAAATTACAACAATTTTATTCTTAAAAATTACAATATTTTTTACAAAAATATTACATGTTTTTTCTTTTTTGTTGTTGATTTTTTTCCAAAAACTCTTGAAATTCATGATTCAAATTTGGCGGAGTCTTCAATTTTCGCGTCCTCAGTTGAATCATTTTGCATATCATAAATTTCTAATATCATGCATTTAACAGTTTCTAAGACATGATATTTTTTTTTTAACTGGAAAAAAACTCATTTCTTTAAATGGGGGATTTAAAAATAACCCAACCAAATGAACGGTACTTGGCTGAAAACGCTTGTCTAGAGAGCTCAAGGTTTTTTCCTTTACGTGCTCCATAACATTGGAGTCATATATTTCAATTTTACAATTTTTTTTTAGTTTCTCGTAGCAGAAAGCATATATATGAATGGTTGGCTCTATTTCAGATGACAATTTGTCAGAACAATCTTTGAATGGTTTTAGAAATGAAATTAAACATTGCATTAAAGTGAAATTAAAATCGTATAGATTTTTTGCTAAAAGTAACATTTTAATCTCTTCCTGAACTTCCCAAATGCTTTTAAGCATAATGAAAACTGAATTCCAACGTGTTGTAATAACTTGTTTGAGTGATTTAAGCTATGAATGCTTAAAATTTTTAACAAGATTTTTTGATTTTTCCAATTAGGTCTTAATTTCTTCAACGGGATTCTTTTCTATAACGTCGTCCATGACTAAGTTCAAGTTATGACAGGCGCAATAAAATCTTATAAGTGTTGAAAGCGGCAACTACGTTGGCTCCATTGTCAATAACAATACCGCCCATTTTTTTACTCATATTGACGTTTTCTCTGGGTAAACTGGTCGGTCCACATGTCGGTAGGGAATGCCATGTGTTTGTTTGACAAGTCAGTAGTGAGCAGATTCTTTATTCTATTGTATTCTGCAACCATAACATTTCCTGTTAACTTTTTTCGGGACAGATCTTGGGAGTCACGCGTTCCGTACAGGGCGCCTATGTTCAATATAGCTTGAACATAATTAATAAAACCAGTTCCTATAAATTTAGCAAATATTAACATTGATAAATATAAAAAAATTAACTTTTACCTACCCTCAGTTATGTTTAATGGCAACAAGTCTTTGGGAACAAAAGCCAGAATTTTTTTTAGCTAATTCATCAAGAACAATTCTTTCACAATGCTTATGCTTTTAATCGTAATGAAAATTTTATGGAGATCATCAATACCAAAATAAATCGTATGTGTACACGAAATCAGCGGAGGTCGACACAATGTTATTGATGTCGAAAGCAACCATGTTTTTACAGGGAAGCACAGTGCGCCTCCAAATTAAACAATTTATTATGCATTTTATATTTTAATAAAACAGTAAAAATTTGTTCGGGCAAAACGGATAAAGCAGTCTAACCCGCAGCCGCCTGCACCCAGCCCGAAATTAGATTTTTAACTGCCATTTGGTAGCAGATCGCCGCTATATCCGCCGCAGAGGCGTCCGTCGCCTGTCAAGCCGAGGCACTCCTGCTTTTCAACCAAGACAAAGTTTCCTAGGGGAGAGCAGCTAGTCAAGAACACCTGCAGCCGAAAAATTCTCGATATTCTCGCTGGATATGATAAGTTTCCAATTCCGCTGCAGTGTCCATGCGAGACGGTTACCCAAGGCTGAGATCCGGCCCGCAAGAAGCGACGTGGTCGTGCTCCAGACACTGCCTGTCGCATCTTTCGGTACAAATAATCTGTCGACCAGTGCCGGCAAGGCATTGGCTCCGTAAGACCATCCCCCTGTCAAGAAAAAGTGGCGCTAATCGAAGTCGGCAAAGGCAGCAGCCAATGCAGCGGCTAAGGCAGCGGCCAGGTTTACGAACGAGGTAGTGGCCGATGAAGCGGTCAAGCAAGCGGCCGCGGTGGCAGCGAAGGCAGCGGCAGAGGCAGCGGCCAAGGAAGCGGTCGAGGCAGCCGTCAGGGTGGCCACATGGTCCGAATCAGATATCGATTCAGATACTGGCGCGGGAAACTGCCAGAGGCGCCCTCCAAGAGAGAGGAGCGGCGCCGATTAGATACCGGAGACGAAGAGAGGTACCCGCTCCGAGTAAAAGAGTGGAAGATCGTCGCGACGGTGGTGGTCGGGAGTCAGAGGATGACCGCCACGATCGACACCGGGGCCTCGCGCAGTTTTATCAGCGAGGACTGCGTGCACCAACGGACGATACGGGGCGAGCGTTGCCAAGTGGAGTCGCGAATCAAATTGGCCGATGGATGAGCGCTGGACGTGACGAAGATGTTGAAGACGGGTGTAAGTCTGGCGGGGAAGACGGCGGAAGCGAACCTGCTAATAATGCCGACCATGCTAGACCATGTTATCCTCGGCATGGACTTTCTATGCGCCATCGGCACTACGGTGCGCTGCGGCAACGCAGAGCTGGAGATGTGGAGTAAACGAGGAGTGGAGAGAGGCAGCAGCGGTTTTAGAGGGCAAAACTAGCTCGCTGAAGGAGATGCGAAGGAGTCGGGCCCAAAGAGGTTGCGCGAGGCCTCGACGCGAAAGGAGGACCCAAGTTCGGCGATCGCGGTGTCGACAGTTGGCGTTGAGAGTGCGTCGAGCCAAGGCACGCCGCCCAACGAGAAGGGAGGTGAGAGGAAATGGACAAAGAAAAGCAGAAACAAGAGGCAGCGAATAAGCAAAGGAACGCCGAAGGAAGAGCTTGGAGAGGATCTTCCGGCGATAAAAAGGAATGAAAAGAAAAGAGACAAGACACTGGATCACAAAAAGGGAGCTAGGCCTCCCGCGAGATCTGTGAAGCAGAGCGAGGTTTGAGGGGCGGACCCGAGGAGCGGCCGCCGGAGTTCAGATCGGTCGAGTTGGAGAAGGAAGGTAGGTGAGCCCGGAAGCAGCTCGCCGACGAGAGAAGCATCAGAGTGTGAATATGGAGCCTTTGAAGCAAAAATACTACCCTAAAAATCCGGCTATGCAGAAAGTGATCGACGAACAGGTGGACGGGCTACTCGAAGCAGGGGCGAACCGTCAAAAATCCCACACAGCGCACCCATAGTCTTGGTCAAGAAAAAGATTGGGGATTGGCGTATGTGCGTCGATTATCGACAACTCAATGCCCAGTCATCCCGGATACCCCGTTCCGCGGATCCTGCACATTTTGGAGAGGACGCTGGATCTAAAGAGCGTTTAGTGGCAGATCCCAATGGCGGCGGATAGTAGGGAATATACGGCGTTCACTATGCCAGGCAGGGGACTGTTCCAATGGCGAGTGATGCCGTTCGGTTTGCATTAGGCGGGGGCGACATTGCAGAGGGCACTGGATACAGTCATCGGGCCCGACATGGAGCTTCACGCGTTTGCGTATCTAGATGACATAGTGGTCATCAGAGCGACAAAGGAGCAGCATGTAGCCAACCTGAAGGAATTTTTCCGGCGGTTGAGGGCGGCCAAGCTAAGGGTCAACAGGAAGAAATGCAGTTTCTTCCGGGAGAAGTTGGCATATCTGGGCCACGTGATAAGCAGCGGAGCCTCCCGCCCCTTCGAATCTCAAGGAATTGCAGCAATGCCTTGGGATAGACAACCGCGCCTATTCTGGCCTGTCCCGACCTTTCGGCCAAATTTGTGTTGCAGACCGACGCCAGCGACCACGGCCTCGGTGCAGTGTTGATGCAAGAGGTCGAGGGTCAAGAACGGGTGATAGCCTACGCCAGTCGTAAGTTATCGAAGGCCGACCTGAACTACTCGGCCACGGAAAAGGAGTGCCTCGCAATCGTTTGGGCGATCCGAAAGATGCGCTGTTATCTGAAGGACTACAGATTCGACGTGGTCACGGATCACCTGGCATTGAAATGGCTCAACTCCATAGAAAGTACCACGGGCAGGATTGCTCGATGGGCGCTACAATTGCAGCAGTATCAATTCGACACACGTTATCGTCGAGGGAGCTTAAATGTCGTAGCTGACGCACTGAGCCGGCAGCCTCTAGGCAGTTGTCAGCAGGCCGTAGAAGATGATCCTCCTTGCGAGTGGATAAAAAGGATGCGGGAAAGGATCGCAAAGGTGCCTGAGAAGTTCCAGGACTACGTGGAGGAGAACGGGCAGTTGTATCGGAGTATAGGCCATCGGATAGACGAGGAGGACTTTATCCCATGGAAGCTCTGCGTCCCGATGCAGTTTGAGGAGCAGAGTGATGAAGGAGTGCCACGACGCTCCACGGCTGGACATCAAGGAGTGAGGAAGACGGCAATACGACTTGCGCACTTACTGGCCGGGCATGTTTCGAGATGCCGCCAAGTACGTGAGGCGTTGCGAAACGTGCCAGAAATTCAAATGCGCGCAACAAAAGCCGGCCGGTCATATGCTCTTATGCGGTCTTGTGCGCAGATTTCGTGGGACCTTTACCTCGTTCCAAGCGTGGGAACACAATGTTGTTGGTGTTCCACGACGCTTTCGCCAAATGGGTGGAGTTGGTGCCGTTGAGGAGAGCCACTACCGCACTGCTGCAGCTGGCGTTCCGGTAACGTATACTCAGCAGATTTGGAGTACTCAGGACATTCGTCTGCGACAACGGCGTACAATTTGTAAGCAGAAGCTTCAAGGCGTTCAGGGGGTGACACTCCAGTTCGCCGCAGGAGAACCTGACGTAGAGAACAAATCGCACGGTGAAAGCAATGATAGCTCAATATATCGAAGGCCATCAGAGCTCGTGGGACGAGCTGCTGCCGGAGATAACGCTGGCGGTCAATTCGAGCGCGGCCGACTCCACGGCTTCACTCCAGCATTTCTAATGTTAGGGCTGGAACCACGCCTACCTGCCGCATTGTATGATGAAGTCACTCCTGGTTCGGCGACTAGAGAGGCCCAGCCCGAGGCCAAAGAAATTAAAATAAGGGAAGTTTTCGACATAGTGCGCAGTTACTTGCACCGAGCATCGAAAGATCAAGGTAGACACTATAACTTGAAACGGCGTGACTGGAGGCCAGCGTTGGGTTGGGCGGTTCTGTTGCGACAACATGAACTGTCGAACGCGGTGGAAGGATTCGCGGCGAAACTGGCGTCCAAATTCGACGGCCCTTACAAGGTCGTTAAGTTCCTCTCCCCCAAAATGGAACGCAAGAGAAGGGTGGCCAACATTGCCCAGCTGAAACCATTTCATCAAGGAGACGAGGAGCAAACCACGTTGTCCCCGGCGATGGCGACGAAGTCCCTTGATAGGCGTCTCACAAACCACTAACTTCCCCGTAAAGACGGATAAAAACAGAAGACTAAAAGTTCTGAGCTTACAGGGAAGTACGAAGATGGTCATCGAGGAGGTCAGCGATGACGAGGGCTCGGTCCGAGTCGAGGACGCGAGCAGGGACAGCACGGAGCCGTTCTCCCGGGAAGGGGCGCGAAGTCGGCAAAGGGACCCGAGGCTCGGTAGGGAATACTACCGCCGCCAAGAGGAGCGGGCGCCACCACGACGCGTGCACATGGCAGCCCGGAGTCGACTGCGCAAAAATGCTCGGAGAACGGAGCTTCGTCGAGACAACTCCGACATTATGGACGACGAGCGAGGAGGAAGAGACCCCGGCTGGGGAGATGAACGATAGATCCCCGTCACGGGGGCAGGACGGCGGCGGGGAACATTGTCCCTTCGTCGAAAACCCCGCCCCAGAGAGCGCGGCGCGGAACGAAGTAGAAGAAGAACACGCGAGCGTGTTGCTACGAACTGATGGGCAAAGGACGAGGAAGGGTGAGCCCTGGGCCTGGGGAGAGCTGCACCGCAAGCCCTCTTCCCCGACGCCGAACTAGCGTCGACGTCAAGAAGGACCTTCAGCCGGACTCCATCAGGATTACGGTGCAATACACGCCGGGCACAGTCGAGAACCGACGTCTTTCTCCAGCGCAGAGTGTCCGACGGACTGCGGACAAGCGGCCGAGCGCAGGCGTCGTCGGCGGCGACGACGAGGACGACCAGTTTCCGGCCACAAACCGATTGCGTCGCGCAGGCGCGTGTGAATTCCGCTCCACGACCAAATCCTTAATCTTGTGTCTAACATGATGCCAAGATACTTTATCGCCCCCTTTGATGCGATGGTGACGTTGCCTATCCTTATATTGGCAGTTTCCACTCTTCCGACTTCCGTTTTGTGCGCCGCGAGCTCGACTCCAGCCACTGTCAACTTTTTATACCCTGAACCCATTGAAAATGGGAAATCAGGGTATAATGGTTTTGTTAAAATTATGTAACAGGCAGAAGGTGGCGTGGCAGACCCCATAAAGTATATATATTCTTGATCAGGGCGACAAGCTGAGTCGATTCGGCCCTGTCCGTCTGTCTGTCCGTCCGTCCGTCCGTCCGTATGTATGAACGCGTCGATTTCAGAAGATATAAGAGCTAGAGACTTCAACTTTTTTTTAAAATGTCCGTATATATCACGCGCATATCGAGTTTATCACTAAAAAACGATAACTCATTCCGATACTTTTTTATCGATAAAAAACCTTATCGAAGATCACTTAAAAAATTATATCTCCTACATCTTTCAAGCTAGAGTCTCCAAATTTAAAATGTATATAAAGATGTATTTTATACAATTTCGGTTTTTGTTAAAATTTACCCCCCACCCCTAAATCCACCCCCTCACCCTCATCTTTGTAAAAGTCGTATATCAAATACTAGAGACTTGTGATTCTGTATACACATATATTTTAACATTATGATTACGTTCTGAAAGTTTCATTACGATCGTACGTCTAGAAATTAAATTATTCAACAAATAAGTTGTCATTATATTGCCAACACTGCAGCGCAACCCAAGCGCAATCGCCTGTATATGTGAGTGTGTGTATATGCGTGTGTTTGTTTGTATGCGTGTGTTTGTTTGTATGCGTGTGTGTGTGTGTGTTTGTTAATTATTATTGAAATATCAGTTGCTTGTAGGGTTCAGGGGATCTCGTAGTCGAGCTGTCTCGACTAGAGCTTTCTTACTTGTTTCCTATGGGATTGGACATATCCTCTGTATCTTTAAGCTCCTTGCCTATGGCGACGACAGCTACATCATCAACAAGTGCAGTACGCCGTCGTGAGACAAGTGTGTTGAAGGCATTCTTAACGTCGAGAGTCGCAATACAATATTGCATCGTCCCGTGCCACCATCTTGTGCCCTGGATGGCAGAAGTAGCTAGACCAACAACTTTAATTAGGGCGTCTGTTGTTGTCCGGCACTTCCGGAAACCAAATTGATTTGGTGAGTGAGTGCGTATGTCTGTGTGTGTATGCATGTGTGTGTGGTTTTTTTTTTATACCCTGAACCCATTGAAAATGGGAAATCAGGGTATAATGGTTTTGTTTAAATGTATGTAACAGGCAGAAAGAAGGAGGCGTGGCAGACCTAACAAAGTATATATAATCTTGATCAGGGCGACGAGCTGAGTCGATTTAGCCCTGTCCGTCTGTCTGTCCGTCCGTCCGTCCGTCATCACTAAAAAACGATAACTCATTCCGATATTTTTTTTATCGATAAAAAAACTTTATCAAAGAGCACTTAAAAAATTATATTTCCTACATCTTTCAAGCTAGAGTCTCCAGTCTTTTTAATGTATATTAAGATGCATTTTATACAATTTCGGTTTTTGTTAAAATTTACCCCTCACCCCTAAATCCACCCCCTCACCCTCATCTTTGTAAAAGTCGTATATCAAATACTAGAGACTTGTGCTTCTGTACACACATACATTTAAACATCATGATTACGTTCTGAAAGTTTCATTACGATCGTACGTCTAGAAATTAAATTATTGAACAAATAAGTTCTCATAATATTGCCAACACTGCAGCGCAACCCAAACGCAATCGGCTGTATATGTGAGTGTGTGTATATGCGTGTGTTTGTTTGTATGCGTGTGTTTGTTTGTATGCGTGTGTGTGTGTGTGTTTGTTAATTATTATTGAAATATCAGTTGCTTGTAGGGTTCAGGGGATCTCGTAGTCGAGCTGTCTCGACTAGAGCTTTCTTACTTGTTTCCTATGGGATTGGACATATCCTCTGTATCTTTAAGCTCCTTGCCTATGGCGACGACAGCTACATCATCAACAAGTGCAGTACGCCGTCGTGAGACAAGTGTGTTGAAGGCATTCTTAACGTCGAGAGTCGCAATACAATATTGCATCGTCCCGTGCCACCATCTTGTGCCCTGGATGGCAGAAGTAGCTAGACCAACAACTTTAATTAGGGCGTCTGTTGTTGTCCGGCACTTCCGGAAACCAAATTGATTTGGTGAGTGAGTGCGTATGTCTGTGTGTGTATGCATGTGTGTGTGGTTTTTTTTTTATACCCTGAACCCATTGAAAATGGGAAATCAGGGTATAATGGTTTTGTTTAAATGTATGTAACAGGCAGAAAGAAGGAGGCGTGGCAGACCTAACAAAGTATATATAATCTTGATCAGGGCGACGAGCTGAGTCGATTTAGCCCTGTCTGTCTGTCTGTCCGTCCGTCCGTCCGTCATCACTAAAAAACGATAACTCATTCCGATATTTTTTTATCGATAAAAAACTTTATCAAAGAGCACTTAAAAAATTATATTTCCTACATCTTTCAAGCTAGAGTCTCCAGTCTTTTTAATGTATATTAAGATGCATTTTATACAATTTCGGTTTTTGTTAAAATTTACCCCTCACCCCTAAATCCACCCCCTCACCCTCATCTTTGTAAAAGTCGTATATCAAATACTAGAGACTTGTGCTTCTGTACACACATACATTTAAACATCATGATTACGTTCTGAAAGTTTCATTACGATCGTACGTCTAGAAATTAAATTATTGAACAAATAAGTTCTCATAATATTGCCAACACTGCAGCGCAACCCAAACGCAATCGGCTGTATATGTGAGTATGTGTGTGCGCGTGTTTGTTTGTATGTGTATGTGTGTGCGTGTATTTGTTTGCATGTTAATGTGTTAGTGTGTGTGTGTGCGTGTGTGTGTGTGTGTGCCAATTATTATTGAAATATCAGTTGCTTGTAGGGTTCAGGGGATCTCGTAGTCTCGACTAGAGCTTTCTTACTTGTTGTTTATAAAAGTTGTTTATTGTGATTGGTTCGGTTTCAAGTCCGAAAACATCACTATATTAGGTGCAAATTTTCTCAAGTTTTTCTTTAAATAAAGGTGGAAAATTCTTCTTTAATATGTTAAGTACGGACTCTGTTCCATTATCTTTGGAATTTTGAACCAGATTGTAGTTCGAAAGTGATTCAAATTTCAATTTATCTATGTTTACTATTTGGTTTGTACTGGTTGTATTTAATATTCGGACAAAAGCATTCTGGGCTGTTGTAATTGTATTTGCAACATAGACACCCGGTTTGATTTCCTGATTGGGAATTAAAATATTTTCTTCTACTGAAGATAATTCTATTTTGCGTATCACCTGGGATCTGGCTGGTAGAAGGGTTGAGTTAGTGCCAGAATTAAATGTTATTGTGGTCTAATTATAAACCAATCCTCTGAGCTATTATAATCTAATCTGCAATTAAATATTTTAATGAAGTCTAGTCCAACTATTCCATCGCATCGGAATGGCGAAGTCTGAACGAAGTATGTGAAATTTGAATGGAATAATAAATTTGTCTGTAGTTCAATTGAGGCTAGTCCTTTGGAATTTATTATTCCTTCTCCTATGCCTCGAATGTCTATGATTCTATTGGTTTCGATGTCATGAAAAACATCCGAATTTTCTTTAACAATTGAGATATCTGCACCTGTGTCAATCAAAAATGTTATTTTTTATTTGTTGCAACATTTTTAAATGACACAAAGTCATTGAGACTTAAATTGACGGTAAAAATGTTTTTAGTTAATTTTGAGTATCTGGAGGCGTTTGAGAGTTTCCCGATGCGGTGCTTGACCTTTAAGTTTTGTTTTTATTAGGTTTATGGCAACTGCTTCGTGGGTGCCCTTGAGAGAATCTATAAGTTCCAAAGCATCCACGAAACTACGTAGATTTTCAGCTTTTCCATCGAACTCTGGCATGAGCAATGAAGCTAACTTTAAGAAATCTACGACAGTTTGGGCCATTGTGTCTTGTGATATTTTTATATAAATTTCAGACACATGGAAAGTAGCAGGCGTATTAAGAATATTCGGTACGAATATATCTATTTTGTGCCTTTCCGAGATGTATAGAAGGTTTCCCCGTAGCCTTTTAAGTACATCATTTACTTGAGTGTGGTGCAGTTGCGTAAGTCTTGGTATATTATCCAAATTTTGCACATGTTTTATTTTTGTTTGAATTGTTATCGAGGCGCTCTTATTGAGGCACTTAAACGATTTGTCAAACAAGTAGTATCGTAGCCGAACCAAGTATTGGATGTTCCTCAACTATGGTTTTAACCATTACATAAGGTAATGTGCTAAGTGCTTTGCCTTTTTCTGTTTGAGTTAGGCCAAATAGCGGGCTTGCAATACTTCCGAATGTATCTATATATTCATTTTCGAAATCAGATACTGTAATGACTTCGAAATGCCGTTGTAATATTGTCAACGAGTTTATTCCAAAATTCAGGTCTTTGTTATATATTTCATATATTTTCCGATCATTTTAGAGAATTTCGAATTACGAACTATTTTATTTGGCGAATTCTACAATATGTCAGATAATATTCGTATGTTTAAACTTTCATTAATAGATTTAAGGCCGTTAAGGCCACCAACAGAGCTAGTAGCAGTGTATGCGTTTCTAGATGTGGTGTGGTATCCATGACTTCTACGACATTGACCACATTTGCTGTATTATCAGCAGCCTTTGAGGTTTTGCCTCCCATTTTTATGCTTCAATGTAAATTTTTTTATTTGGTTTATTATTGCTTTTTTTTATTTGTTTACGCACCTCTGTGCATGTATAGACGCAATAAGGACTAAAAAGAGGGCCCTCGCAGTCTGCTGGAAACCTCTTTTTTAGTACGGGCAATTGTTTCTTGGGTTGTGGCTCGACAATATCTACTCTATCTGACAGTTTTTCAATATTTTTGCTAACGTTAATCTAATCTAAACTGGCAGATTTTTATTGTTTTATTTTTTTTTCTTCGGAGTCGAGAAATTCGATCTCCACCCGTAATTTTAGTGACGTATCCCAACTTAGTTGTTGGGATCCATACAGTAGTGTATGTAGTTCGGCCTTACGTTTTTTTATCGTATGTAAGACTCCACTGCGCCAAGTTATACTTATTCTCGAAGTGAATTAGTATATTGGTTTTGTGCAATGTCTGTCTTGCTGTCCGGCCGTCTGTCCGTCTGTCCGTATGAACGCAGTTCATTTCGCCGCTATTGAAGCTAGAGACTTGAAATTTGGAACACATACTCGTGTATAACTCCGATTTATAAAGTGGAAATCGGCATTTGTAGTATCAAATTGCGACATTTATATGCATGAGCTACCTATGTATGTACATGTATATACAAATAGGCTTAATAGACATTGATAACACGGAAGGAAAGATTTTTATAAAATTTAAAAATAAAATTTTAATATTTAAAAAATATAAAAGGAGCTAACATAACAAAATTTGCAATTTACAAAAAAGAGTTTTCCGCGGGATTTGAACTCGCACCCAAGCCATGCTTGTCAAAATAACAAAAAAAAAATCGAAACGGCGCCTCTGCCGACAGCGCCACCACCTACTGTCAAGAATTGCAATTAAAATGAAATCCAAATATAAGATTCTTGTTATGAGAGTAGCGGGTGGTAAATTCAAGAACAAAGCAAAAACAAATCAGTCTCATTTCAACGCTAGAGTATGCATTTATATGTACATACATACACACATACAAGTGAGCGCGTGCATAAGAAAGGCTGGAATGCTTAATGCTACATATGCGTGCAGACTTATGTACATACATATACATGCATATATGCGTACATACATATATGAGGGATATTTAAGAAGAAACAAATTTAAACTTATAAAATTTTTCAATTAGAAAAAAGAATAAAATAAGTATCTATTTTATAAAAAACGAAATATGTATGAAAAAAACACACAACATTGAAGGGGCTTTGAACCTCCGCCGCTGTAACATAACTTGCGACGCCTCTATCACCCACGCTATCGTTTTGCTTGACAATCTGGTAGCTAAAATACAATAAGCTAATAACAGAGCGTCATCTGACAAAACTACAATAACAGCTAGAAAATCCAGAAATCAATCGCAATTCTTAGAATGCTAAAAAGCGCGCTTTTGTAATGTAAGCAAACGCTTAAGAATCTGGAATAGGTGTGACCGAAAGCTATTAACGAAAATTACCATACATTTGTATTCAAAAAGTGCACGATCAATATAATAATTATCGATTACTCGATAAAAATTACCAAAAGCTACAATATAATCAAAAAGCATAATTGTTTTGTACAAAATTTTTTTAAAGCCAAATTAAATTTGAAATAAGAATAAATGCCTCTTTGTAAACATAGCATCATGTATATACGGACTGTGAATGAGTATTCCGCAGTCGGTAGCGCCCGACTGCAACGTTCTTGTTTTTTATACCCTGAACCCATTGAAAATGGGAAATCAGGGTATAATGGTTTTGTTGAAATGTATGTAACAGACAGAAGGAGGCGTGGCAGACCCCATAAAGTATATATATTCTTGATCAGGGCGACGAGCTGAGTCGATTTAGCCCTGTCCGTCTGTCTGTCCGTCCGTCCGTCCGTCTGTCCGTATGTTTGAACGCGTCGATTTCAGAAGATATAAGAGCTAGAGACTTCGACTTTTTTTTAAATGTCCGTATATATCACGCGCATATAGTGTTTATCACTAAAAAACGATAACTCATTCCGATGCTTTTTTTATCGATAAAAAACCTTATCGAAGACCACTTAAAAAATTATATCTGCTACATCTTTCAAGCTAGAGTCTCCTAATTTAAAATGTATATTAAGACGCATGTCATACAATTTCGGTTTTTGTTAAAATTTACCCCCCATCCCTAAATCCACCCCCTTACCATCATCTTTGTAAAAGTCGTATATCAAATACTAGAGACTTGAGCTTCCGTATACACATACTCTTAAACATCATGTTTGTTTGTATGTGAATATACGTGCGTGTGTGTGCGCTAATTACTATTGAAATATCGAGCAGTCTCGACTAGAGCTTTCTTACTTTTTTTTTTTTTTATTCGTTTTTTAACAAGTTTATTTACAAAAAATATGAGTGTGTTTAGGTGGCTAAGGATAGTGCTTGCGGGACGGCCGTAAAGCATTGCTTCGCAAGCACCTTGCACTCCCTTAGCTTGGGATAGATCGTCTTCGCTCGATTCTGCGAAGCTCCATCATGATTGTGGTCACGAGGGTGCTTATCAGTTTCCAAGCTGCTGGTTTTATCGTGGCCAAAGCGCTTTAAGTAGCTCCGAAAGCATCCATGTCCCGATAAAATCTATGAAAGATAAAAATAACTTCGCCGTGTTTGCGGGTTATCCATGGCTCAATCTCAGGGATAAGAGCATGTGTCCACAGCCCTTTAGTTGAGCTGTTCCACCTTCTTTGCCATCGTGCAATGCTGTTCGCTCTAATATCATTGCGTCGTATAGACTCGTGTGTACTCCGTTCCACGGCCTTGGCGACTGCAGCAGACTCTGATCGCGCTCAGTCTGTAGATCGCGCAAATGCCCCAGCTGTAGCTCGGCGTTGCAATCGCGCTTGCCCATATTGGCGCAGCGTAGAGGATGACCTTATGACGCACCTTATGACGCTCAAGGTACGCCCTCTTTGACCCAATGGTGACGCTGCCGATCTTTATATTGGCAGTTTCTACTCTTTTGCGACTGCTGACTAGGACGGCTTCGGTTTTGTGTGCCGCTAGCTCGAGCACAGCTCCTGTCAACCAGCTTCGTATGCGATTGATACTTGCACTGCACATATCCTCAGTATCTTAAAGCTCCTTGCCTATGGCGACGACGGCTACATCATCAGCAAAGCCAATGGTGTGCGCACCTGCTGTTACTTCCAAGCGCAGTACGCCGTCGTACATGATATTCCATAGTACAGGCCCCAGCACTGAGCCTTCGGGTACTACAGGTGACACTGTATGAGTTTGGGGACCCTCACTCGTGTTGTATACTAGTGTTCTTCCTCTGCACTAGCACTTTATTAACTCTTTAGGGATATTATATTGTGATAGCGCATCCAGTATCATATCCCAACTAGCTGTGTATTGCTAGCTAGTATTGCTTCGTTCCGTGCCTCTATCTGGTGCCTTGGATGGCGGAAGTTGCCAGGCCAACAACTTTTTCTAGCGCATCAGTGTCTAAGAGGCAGATTGGTCTATACGACGATGGCTCTTCCGGTGGTTTGCCAGCCTTGGGTAGCAATACCAGACTCTGCGTTTTCCATTTTGCAGGGAACGTCTCCTGAATTAAACATTCATTGTATAATTCGGCAAACGTACTGGGGTGCAAGGCGAGGGCTACCTTTAGCGCACGATTTGGGATCTCGTCCGGCCCTGGAGCTGTGTTAGTTCTAAGACCTCTGAGAGTTACTAATATTGCCTCGTCTGTAACTGAACCAATTTGAGTGCTCGTTGAGCTCTGATCAGCAGCATCGGACACAGGGGTCGAATGTCACCTATTTGTACATTCCACCAATACATAGGCTCCTAATGTCGCGTGAGGTGTTTGCGACGTAACATGTTCCTATTGCAGGCACTCTGAATTTGGGTTACCATTTGGCATGCTCTGGCCTCAGCATTACCAATTGTACCCAGAGACTGAATAGCCTCTGAAAAGACCGCGGGGTCAAAAGTATCCAGCCGATACGATTCTCTCCACAAGGTTGACGCCCTGGCAGGTGCCTCGCCTATTGTGATCGCTGCCCGTATAGCTATCGCAATGGCTCCATGTTGCTTCCCGAAAGAGGGATGAAGTGACAAAAGTAATGTCAATTACAGATCCGTATCCAGCCCGACTGAAGGTGAACTCGTGGCCAGTGTTGAGCAGTGCAACATCGTGTTGCGAAGATCTCCAGTAGGATACGGCCTCTGGCATTTGCTGTGTGGCTGCCCTATTCTAACGCCCTTGCGTTAAAATCTCCTGCTATAATGGCCTTCCGACCCCTAGCATCCTCGGCAAGCTCGTCTAGCACCGTTGCGAATTCACTGAGCTGCATGCTGGGAACCAGATAGCAACTGTAGACCTATAAGTTACCATATCGGCCACGTACGAACCCATTGAATGACTTAACATCCGAAAGTACATTCGCTGAGTTGCCACATACCTACAACACAGCTTTGCCATTTGCGCCTGTTGCCCATGTTCTATGGCAGGCTCCAGGCTCACTGAGAAAAGCTACGTTTGTCTCTTATTGTCTGCTCAAGTAAATCTTGGGCAGCACCTCAGTGATTTAAGTTAAGCTGAAGAAACCTTAACATTTCATTTTATGCGCAGCCTCGCAAGTGATTTAATAGCCTCAATTGGGAGTGAGCTATCCTTCAACTCCACCCTAATTGCCTCCAAGATCTCCTCTTTGCTCGCTAGCTCATCTAAATCACGAATCTCAATTTTAGCCGATTCGGTAAGTGTCTTAACCACCACTCGGTCGCCCAACGCTTTGCCTACAGCTTCGTGGAGAGCCTCAGCGCTATGCTCCGGCTTCCTACTCAATTGCAACAAAATGCCTAAAGCCTTGATCGTCGCGACGCGTCGCCGCTTTGGGAAGCTCTTGACTACACGTAGCATGTCCGCATTGCTACAACTACCTACGCCTAAGATTGCTATTGCGTCACACGTTTCTGGGACGTTTTTGCATAGACTTGTGTCGTTTGACAACTGTCCAGCTGCTCGGACCTGCCTGGTTTGGATTTTCGGCTGTAGCCCGCAGAGCCATTGGCTCTTTTAGGTTCGCTGCACTTTTATTGGGCCTCTGTTCCTCTGTTCGGAAGCAACTTCCCTTGACCGCTTGGGCGTACCCGTACCCGTAGTCGCTCTAGCTGTCTCCACTACTTTCTTGACCGGCGTGGTCTGTACCTCACAGTTTTTAACCGGTCGATTACAGAACGCTTCGACCGTCTTGTGGAGACTAACCAGCCTAGCCAGCTCCTTTCTCATTAAGGCATTTATATGCCGCTGACCCCCAAATAAGGCAGGCAAACCCTCTAGGGGAACTCCTATTTGAGCTAACGCTTCTTTTAGCGACTTAGGTGCCTGGCACCTAACTATTGAGGACTGATTAGAAGTCATCGGCTGCGGCAACGCCCTCTGTTGTTGCTGCAACGATCGCTGCAACGAGGAACGGCGCGCGAAAGCTCAAGTCCTCCATCTTGGCATCCATTTTTGCTCCGACTACCACGGCGTGAAGCCTGTAGTGGAAAAAAGTTACTAATAAAATTTGAGTTTAGAGACCGCAGTAACTTAAACTCAGCTTAACTAGCCCGAAAGTATGCACTACCTTTAATAACTGCTACTTCACTCCAGCAGCTAGGTTTCTGTCTTTGCTCAGACTTAGTAGCAGCTGATTGTCCGCTGCAATTTCCAGCACCACTATCAGCTGTTAGAGTGAACGCACCTGATATTTATTATTTGCACAAGTGCAACGCCTAACGATGCAAATTTTTTCGCGCCTAACATAAAAGGATGGAGGAA
Organism: Drosophila navojoa; assembly: GCF_054131105.1. Classification (NCBI taxonomy): domain Eukaryota; kingdom Metazoa; phylum Arthropoda; class Insecta; order Diptera; family Drosophilidae; genus Drosophila; species Drosophila navojoa. The sequence goes on from NW_028301756.1 coordinate 34,404, forward strand.
AGCCCTGACGCTATTGCCCCCCTCTCTAGCACCACTTTCGCAGGGAAAACCTCTGAACAATATACATATAACGATGGACCACAATAACATCGGACCGCACTCCACGAAAACGCAACTCGAACTGTGTGTGTGAGTGGGTGTTTTTTTATTCTCATTCACGAAGTGAATTAGTATATTGGTTTTGTGCAATGTCCGTCTGTCCTTCTGTCCGTCTCTCCTTCTGTCCTTCTGTTCGTCTGTCCGTATGAACGCAGTTCATTTCGCCGCTATTGAAGCTAGAGACTTGAAATTTGGAACACATACTCGTGTATAACTCCGATTTATTAAGTGTTAAAATTTTCCCGATCCGCCCACTAGGGGCGTGGCAAATCGGAAAATGCATTTTCCGATATACCAGAAATCATGTTAGTTGAAGAGCTAGAAAGTTGAAATCTGGTATGAAGATCCGCGTTGACCCCCCCAAGTCCAAAAAGCTACGGTGGATATATCTACGCCCATTGGGGGCGTGGCAAATGAGATAAAACTGTATCTCCTAAAGCTCTAAAGCTATAACGTTGAAATTTTGCACGTGAGCTAATGCTATAATTCTATAATGACTGAATGAAAATTTTATGTCTACGCCTACTAGGGGCGTGGCAAATCGGACCTGAAGATATATTGATTTTTTAAATTTGGCTATATTTTAGGCACTATTAATGCTTGACTTGAAATTTTGTATATATACGCGAGTTGACCAAGTCCAACAATATATGGTGGATATATGTCCGCCCATAGGGGGCGTGTCAAACCGCAAAACTTTATATCTCCTACAGTTTAAGAGCTAGAAGCTTCAAATTTGGATAGTTGAGTTACTGGTAACCTCGTCTATCGATGCCCTAAAAATAATTGTCACGCCTTTTTGGGGGCGTGGCATATCGAAAAATACCCTGTAATTTTCACATTTTTTGAGCGTAAGCATTCAAATTTCGCATTTACGTTACCGTTAGCTCTTTCTAAGAACTGGCCAAAAATGGGGTGTGTACGGCGTGTAGGGGCGTGGCAATCGGCATTTGTAAAATCAAATTGCGACATTTATATACTTGAGCTATCTACATGTATGTTCATGTATATACAAATGGGGTCAATAGGCATTGATAACACGGAAGGAAACATTTTTATAAAATTTAAAAATAAAATTTAAATATTTAATAAATATAAAAAAAGTTAAAATAACAAAATTTGCAATTTAAAACAAGAAAGAAAGCTCTAGTCGAGACAGCTCGACTACGAGATCCCCTGAACCCTGCAAGCAACTGATATTTCAATAATAATTAGCAAACACACACGCACACACACACACGCAGTTCGAGTTGCGTTTTCGTGGAGTACGGTCGATGTCATCGCGATCCACCGTGGACAATAGCTTGATCTTTGGTTTCCCTGTGAAAGTGGAAAAATCTGTAGACAACGTGGTTGCTGTGGGCGCGACGCACCCAGCGACGGCAAAAGAAAAACAATAAAAACTTACTTCGCGGCGGTTTCGCGGAGTACCCCAGTGGTACAATCCGGTGGTGCAAGAGAGGGGGGCAATAGCGTCACTGTTTTTGGCGTCAGGGCTTTTCTCCTTCCCTTCCCTTTCTTTTTAAGCGCGAAATAATTTGTCACATTAGGCGTCACATTTGTGCAAATAATAAATAATCAGGTGCATTCACTCTAACAGCTGATAGTAGTGCTGGAAATTGCAGCGGACAATCAGCTGCTCACTAACTTTGGTGAGTTGCTAAGTCTCAGCAAAGACAGCAACCCAGCTGCTGGTGTAAGGTAGCAGGTACTAAAAGTAGTGCATACTTTCGGGCTCTCGCTGTAATTAGGTTGAGTTTAAGTTACTGTGGTCTCTAAACTCAAATTATATTAGTAGGCAGTGCCCACTACAGGCTTCACGCCGTGGTAGTCGGAGCAATATGGAGGCCATGATGGAGGAGGAGCTGCAAGCTTTCGCGCGCCGTTCCTCGTTGCAGCGATCGCCACAGCAACAACAGAGGGCGTTGCCGCAGCCGTCGACGTGTAACCAGTCTCCAGTGGCTGAGTGCCAGGCACCCAAGTCTTTAAAAGAAGCGTTAGCTCAAATAGGAGTTACGCTAGAGGGTTTGTCTGCCCTATTTGGGGGGGCAGCGGCATATAAATGCACTAATGAGGGAGGAGCTGGCTAGGCTGGTCAGTCTCCACAAGACGGCCGAAGCGTTCTGCAACCGACCGGTCAAAGACTGCGAGGTGCAGACCACGCTGGTCAAAGAAGTAGCTCAGAAGGCTAAAACAGCGAGCGTTAGTGCTACAGCAGGTAGTAATACGCCCAAGCGGTCGAGGGAAGTTGCCACTGAGCAGAGGAAAACTCCCTCGAAAAAGCCGAGGCACAATAAAAGCGCAGCAAACCCAATAGAGCCAATGGTTCTACGGGCTGCAGCCGTTAAAACCAATCAGGTAGGCCGACAGACGAATCCGAACAGCTGGACGGTTGTTAAGGGACGCAAGCCGCTGCAAAAACGTTCTAGAAGCGACGCCATCGCGGTTTCAGGTGTAGGTGGTTGCAGCTATGCGGACATGCTTCGCGTGGTCAAGAGCGACCCAAATTGAAAGCATCTGAGCGGCGACGTCCAAGGTATTAGGAAGACCGCTAAGGGGGACCTTTGTTGCAACTGAGTAGGAAGCCGGAGCATAGCGCTGAGGCTCTGCACGAAGCTGTAGGCAAAGCCTTGGGTGACCGAGCGGTAGTTAAAACACTTACCGAATCGGCTCAAATTGAGATTCGCGACCTAGATGAGTTAGCAAGTAAAGAGATCTTGGAGGCAATCAGGGTGGAGTTGAAGGATAGCTCACTCCCCATTGGGGCTATCAAATCGCTTCGGCCAGCTTTTGGTGGACAGCAAAGAGCTACGGTTGCTCTTCCAATTGGGAAAGCTAAAACTCTGCTCGAGCTGTCCAAAATTAGAATAGGATGGGTAGTATGCCGTATTCGAGCCGTGGAGCAGCCTAAACGCTGTTTCAAGTGCCTCGATTACGGTCATATGGCAGCAAACTGTCGCAGCGACTGTGACCTAAAGGGCGCCTGTTTCAGGTGTGGAGAGATGGGTCACAGTGCAAAAGCATGCACCAAGCCACCAAAATGTAGCCTCTGCATCCGGAAAGGTGAAAAGCAGACGGACCATTCAGCAGGCAGCTTCAAATGCCCATCTTACCGTGAAGCTGCTCGTAAAATGAAATGTTAAGGTTCTTGCAGCTTAACCTAAATCATTGTATTGCTGCCCAAGACCTTCTTGAGCAGACCGTTAGGGAAAAATGTATAGACGTAGCTTTTCTCAGTGAGCCCCACCACTGTATAAGCAGCTGCCCTAGGACATAGTCAACTGACGTTAATGGCAAAGCTGCGTTGTGGGTATGCGGCAACTCAACGAACGTACTTTCGAATGTTAAGTCATTCAATGGGTTTCGTACGCGGCCGATATGGCAACTTATGGCTTTACAGTTGCTATCTGGCCCCCAGCATGCAGCTCAGTGAATTCACGACGGTGCTCGACGAGCTTGCCGAGGATGCTAGGGGTCGGAAGGCCATTATAGCTGGAGATTTTAACTCCTGGGCGTTAGAATGGGGTAGCCTCACAACAAATGCCAGAGGTCGTATCCTACTGGAGATCTTCGCAACACTAGATGTTGCACTGCTCAACACTGGGCACGAGTACACCTTCAGTCGGGCGGGATACGGGTCTGTTATCGACATTACTTTTGTCACTACTTTTGTCACTTCATCCCTCTTTCGGGGAGCAACATGGAGTCATTGCTATAGCTATACGGGCAGCGATCATACGGCACTTCTATTCACAATAGGTGAGCCACCTGCCAGGGCGTCACCCTTGTGGAGGGAGTCGTATCGGCTAGATACTTTTGATCCCGCGGTCTTTTCTGAGGCCATTCAGTCTCTGGGCACAATTGGTAATGCTGAGGCCAGAGCATGCCAAATGGTAGCCCAAATACAGAGTGCCTGCAATAGCAGTATGCTACGCCGCAAGCAGTTCACGCGACAACAAGAGCCTACGTATTGGTGGAATGCACAAATAGGTGACATTCGTCGCAAATGCATCCAGGCGAGAAGAAGCTACCAACGGGCTCGCGGTAGGTCTACGTTTTTAGAGAAACAATTAGCTTACCAGGCAGCTAGAAGACAGTTGAAGAGGGCCATTCGGGCAAGCAAAAGAGAATTTTTTAGAGTTGTGCGACTCAGCCGAATATGACCCTTGGGGCAGGGCATATAAGATAGTAGTTAAAAGACTATACGCAGGTAGACAGGTGCAGCCTACGGATCGTCTGGAGCTTAAAATCGATTGTGGAAACGCTCTTTCCAGAAAGTTTAAGCTCCATTCACGCCCCTCGGTCCGAGTCTGCTGATCAGGGCTCAATGAGCACTGAAATTGTTTTAGTCACAGAGGAAGAAATTATATTAACTCTCCGGGGTCTTAGAACCAACACTGCTCCAGGGCCGGACGGGATCCCAAATCGTGCGCTAAAGCTAGCCCTCGCCTTGCACCCTAATACGTTCGCTGAATTATTCAACGAATGTTTAATACAAGAGACGTTCCCGGCAAAATGGAAAGCCCAGAACCTGGTGTTGCTACCCAAGGCTGGCAAACCACCAGATGAGCCATCCTCATACAGACCGATCTGCCTCTTAGACACCATGGGAAAGGTGTTTGAGAAATTGATCTGCTCCAGACTGGAGACTGCGATTACTAGCGCCGGAGGCCTGTCACCAAACCAATTTGGATTCCGGAAGGCCCGGTCAACAACGGATGCGCTAAACAAAGTGTTGGTCTGGCCACCTCCGCCATTCATGGCACAAGATGGAAGCATGGGACGAAGCAATACTGCATTATTGCGACCCTGGACGTAAAGAATGCCTTCAATACAGCTAGTTGGGATATGATACTGAATGCGCTGTCACAATATAATATCCCTAAATATCTTAAAGAAACAATAAAGAGTTACTTCAGAGGAAGAACACTGGTATACAATACGAGTGAGGGTCCCCAAACTCATACAGTGTCAGCTGGAGTACCCCAAGGCTCAGTGCTGGGGCCTCTCCTATGGAATATCATGTACGACGGCGTACTGCGCTTGGAACTACCAACAGGTGCGCACACCATCGGCTTTGCTGATGATGTAGCTGTCGTAGCCATAGGAAAGGAACTCAAAGATACAGAGGATATGTGCAGCGAAAGTATCAATCGCATACGAAGCTGGTTGACTGGAGCTGGGCTCGAGCTAGCGGCACACAAAACTGAAGTTGTCCTAGTCAGCAGTCGCAAAAGAGTGGAAACTGCCAATATAAAGATCGGCAGCGTCACCATTGCGTCAAAGAGGGCGATAAAGTATCTTGGTGTCATGATAGACACAAGATTAACTTTCCGCGAGCACTTAGAGTATGTGCAAAAAAAGGCAGCTGATTCTTGTAGAGCTCTCTCGAGAATTATGCTTAACACGCGGGGACCTAAACAGCAACGACGTCTCCTTCTAATGAGCGTCATTAGGTCCGTCATCCTCTACGCTGCGCCCATATGGGCAAGAGCGATGGCAACGCCGAGCTACAGCCGGGGCATTTGCGCGATCTACAGACTGAGCGCAATCAGAGTCAGCTGCGCTTTCAGGACTATCTCCGATGACGCGGCGCTCGTCATAGCTGGTATGGTACCACTGGAGTACTTGGTCGCCGAAGCCGTGGAGCGAAATTCGCACGCGCCTGCGCGACCCAACGCTATCAGGGCGAACAGCATTGCACGATGGCAAAGGAAGTGGAATAGCTCAGCTAAAGGGCGGTGGACGCACAAGCTCATCCCGGAGCTTGAACCATGGGTCAACCGCAAGCACGGCGAGGTAAACTTCTACCTTACGCAGATCCTCTTGGGACATGGATGCTTTCGGAGCTATTTGAAGCGCTTCGGCCACGAGGAATCTGACGAGTGTCCCAGGCTAAGGTAGCGCACAGTGCTTGCGAGGCAATGCTTTACGGCCGTCCCGCAAGCATCGCGCACTATCCTAGCCACCACGCAACTTGCACCTTGTAATATAAAAACTGTTAATAAACGAATATAAAAAAAAAAAAAAAAAAAAAAAAAAAAAAAAAAAAAAAACACACACGCATACAAACAAACACACGCATACACACACACTCACATATACAGGCGATTGCGCTTGGGTCGCGCTGCAGTGTTGGCAATATTATGAGAACTTATTTGTTGAATAATTTAATTTCTAGACGTACGATCGTAATGAAACTTTCAGAACGTAATCATAATGTTAAAATGTATGTGTATAACGAATCACAAGTCTCTAGTATTTGATATACGACTTTTACAAAGATGAGGGTGAGGGGGTGGATTTAGGGGGTGGGGGGTAAATTTTAACAAAAACCGAAAATTGTATAAAATACACATCTGTATATACATTTTAAATTTGAGACTCTAGCTTGAAAGATGTAGGAGTATAATTTTTTAAGTGATCTTCGATAAGGTTTTTTTATCGATAAAAAAGTATCGGAATGAGTTATCGTTTTTTAGTGATAAACTCGATATGCGCGTGATATATACGGACATTTTAAAAAAAA
>NW_028301757.1:0-27072 GCF_054131105.1 Drosophila navojoa
GTCAACAGCAGCGCGTCAGCATCCACAGGGTATTCGGCCGCCTTCATCACTCAAGGACGAGAGCCAGGCTGCCCAAATCACTGTTCGACGCGCAAACAATCGGCACAGGGCAGGAGGTACAGAGCCCAGTCGAGAGAGCCAACAAGATGCGCGAAGTGTTTGAGATAGTGCGTCGAAACCTGGAGAGAGCTGGACAGGATCAGGCGCGGCATTATAACCTACGGAGGCGGCAGTGGAAGCCGGCCGTGGGTGACAAGGTGTGGGCAAAGGAACGCCACTTGTCGAATGCCGCGGAGGGTTTTGCAGCAAAACTGGCACCACGCTATGCAGGCCCTTATATAGTGGCCAGTTTTGTGTCACCGGTAATCTGCCGGATCAGGTCGGAGGCCGATAAGCGGACCAGGACGGCGCATGTGGCGGATCTCAAGCCGTGGAGAGCAGACACGGGTGAGCATTAAAGCTGTTTCGTTTTTTTTTCCAAAAAAAAAAGGGAGTGCATACACAGCGAAGTGTATTGCTTCTAATTTGAGCGCAGAAAGAAGAAAAAAAACAGCAAAGATGTAGCTCATAAGTGCATAATTTCGGCTGCGAAATGCATCTGTGGCTGGAAAACTACAGTTGCCATCGGGATAATTACGGTATATTGGGTGCGCAACAACAATTTGTTTGAACTGCGCGCGCACGACAGCAAGCAGCGTACAGTACTGCACCGAAAAACTTAGCTTCCAGTGCATGTGCAATGCACTATGCACAGATACAACAACAAAGCAGTGCAAGTGCAAGCAGTACCCACCTGCAGTGTAGGCGCCCTTAGCAACAGCGCGCACGCAGCCGAAATTATATGTATTTCTAAGCGAGAGCGGGAAACAAAAACAAACCGCACGCATTCCAGGCAAAAATTGCTGCACACCCACACCCACAGCGAAGCAAGAGCGAGCGAGAGCAAGCTCAGCGATCGCTAGCGCACGAAATCGCCAACAACAAAACACACAGCGACAACTAAAACCGCCAACAACGAAACACACGGCGGCATATAAAACGATCGCTAGCGAAGAGATGCCAATAACAATGCTACGCGGCAGAAGAGCTTGCATTGGGTGTTCGGCTAGAAGGGCTATGTATGCGAGTGCCGATGGGAGTGTGGGAAAAACGGTACCGTAGCCTGCCTGGAATTCAGCAATAAGGTAGCGAAAGCTAGAGTGGGCTGAGCCTAGGACACAGGACCCGTTATGTGCTGCCGCCTAAGCAGCGGCGCGCGGCAGCATAGGTTATAAAATGGGTATGTGGGCATCGGGCCGGGGGTCTTCTTGTGGATGAGTTACCAGAGTGGACCGACGGCGCTCGAGTACGCCGTCCACATGCCATTAAGTGTCCGAGTGGAGACGAGGAGCACGCAGCAATAAGTTGGGTTGCCCGTTGGGAGTTCTGGCCACCATCGATGCCTGCCACGCGACGAATTCATCCGGTTGGCCGTGCTTGGGCGTAGGCGCGTTTTGCTGGCCGAATCCTCGCGCACTGGCCAACGACTTTGCTGCGAGCTGTGCGCGAATGAGGAGTGGCCGCAAAATGCCAACCGGCGTCAAAATTCGACACCGGTGGTAGTTGCGAACGACATCGATGTGGCCAACTCCCAACAGCAATCCAGAATTTGGTCTGCAACGCCGCAAAGAAGACACTGCACGAACTAGAGCAGCTGCTATTGTGGACGCCTTCAGCAACGGAGAGGACGGCGAGGGATGGCGGAAGGCAGGTGGCCGCCGCACGAGTGTCAAAGCCACCGGGGACTACAACTCAACAGGTGAGTTTTGTAGGAGCGCCCGGCGTGGGCAGAGGCAGCGGGGCATGCGGTCGAGCATGTGGCTGCTTGCTGGGAGAGTGTGGTTGCAGACGCCTGCCACGCAACTGGCTCCACCGGCTCCGGAACTTTGGGTGTCGACAAAGCTTGGCAACCGATCCTCGCGCACTGGCCGGCGACTTCGCTGTGAGCTGTGCGCGAAAGAGGATCGACCAACAAGCGTACCGACACCAAAGACGCGACACCGGTGTCCAATTGCGAACGACGTCTGTGGCCCGATTACCTAGCAGCAGTGCATGGAATGACTGCAGTGCCCCACCGGAGCATCCCCAAGGGTCCAAGGAGCAGCAGCAACCAGCAGAAAGGCATCTCCAGCGGCGAGGGACAAACATGCGCCAAATGGGTGAAATGGCCATTGCCGCGCGCACATGCGCCAATGCCACTGGGGCTGCAAACCCGACAGGCGACTTTTGCAGCAGCGCCCGGCGTGGGCATTGGCAGCGGCAGGCCATCAGGTCAAGGGGGCATAAAGGAAAAGATGCCCGGCCTGAAAACATAATATTTTTGGTAATTTTATGAAAATTAACAAAATATTGAACTTTTCACTCACCGGCAGAACACAGCATTGCCAGCGGTAAGCGGAAATGCAGCTGATAGCGTTAACAGTGCGTTAACAGCGGCGATCAGCGCAAAATGGAGCAGCGCAAAATGGAGCAGCGCAAAACGGAACAGCGCAGCGGAGACGGGCGCCAAATTCAAACACGATGGTCTCGTGTTTTCCCGAAGGAAGAGTGGAGTGTGAGGAGCAATATAGGTATGCACGTATTAATGTATATGAACGTACGTATTTGCTGTGCGTTTATATGCATATACGTGCATATACATGTTGCTCCACACAGCGACGCGAATACTGTAGGAGCGACCCTCGCACTGGAAAGGGGGTCAAAGTCCTGTTAGAGGCGGTCTCTTTCGCTCCTACAGATTCAGCAATGGGTTCGCGTCGCACGCACGACGATCATCGGTGACCGTTAGCCGAGGTGCCGTTCGTGCCGGGTGATAGTAGTTATCACTTTCACTCGCAGGGCACCAACGGTACTTCGGCCAATGGGAGGCGAACACGCAATTTGGCGGGAAAGTGGCGTCACCCGGATCACGCCACTTTACCGTTTCTGTGGAGCCGAGGTGCCGTTCGTGCCGGGTGATAGTAGTGATCACTTTCACTCGCAGGGCACCAACGGTACTTCGGCCAATGGGAGGCTGCCACGCAATTTGGCGGGAAAGTGGCGTCACCCAGATCACGCCACTTTACCGTTTCTATGGGCATGAGCGGCTGAAAGGCCCCGCTCCAGAGCCGAACAGGCCCCGTTACCGTCCGAAGCAGGGCCTGTGGCTGGGCTATAAAAGGCCACCGGCGGCTCTATACGGGGATTCAGGTGGATTAAGTGAGGATTCAGATGGTCAGATTATTGAGTGACGATTAAGCGATTGAAAAGTGATTAGTGAAAGTCAAGGCGAGTGGCAAAGCAGGACTCCCAGGACTTCAAAGAACAGCAAGGACATCGTGGGAACAGTAAGGTCATCGTGGGAACAGCAAGGACATCCAGTAGGAATCCTTGCGACAACGAAAGAGGCCATCAGCAGCATCAGCGGCACCGATCAGGACATCGGTGCATATCAGAGGCTTAAGCGAGGCCTGCACATCTGAGTAAGTTCACGTAGCCGTGCGCAAGAGAGGTGTTTGGCGTTTCCCGAATCGTCCCGTAAACAGCGATTGCACTTGGGCTGCGCTGCAGTGCGGGCAATATAATACGAATATATTTGTTGACTAATTTAATTTCTAGATGTACGATCTTAATGAAACTTTCAGAACTTCATTATAATGTTCAGATGTATGTACATTCCAAAGCAGAAGTAGTTGTACTTGAAATACGCCTTTTTCAAAAGTGATGGTGAGGGGGTGAAAAAAAAAATTAATAATAAAAATAATAATAAACAAGTAAGAACGTTGCAGTCGGGCGCTACCGACTGCGGAATACTCATTCACAGTCCCTTTGTCAATTTAATTTAATTTGGCTTTAAAAAAATTAGTACAAAACAATTATGCTTTTTGATTATTTTGTAGCTTTTGGTAATTTTTATCGAATAATCGATCATTATTATATTGATCGTGCACTTTTTGAGTACAAATGTATGGTCATTTTCGTTGATAGCTTTCGGTCACACCTATTGCAGATTCTTTAGCGTTTGCTTACATTACAAAAGCGCGCTTTTTAGCATTCTAAGAATTGCGATTGATTTCTGGATTTTCTAGCTGTAATTTTGTCAGATGACGCTCTGTTATTAGCTTATTGTATTTTAGCTAACAGTTTGTAAAGCAGAGCGATAGCGTTAAAGGCATCGCAAGTTATGTTACAGTGGCGGAGGTTCAAGTCCCCATCAAGGTTATGTTTTTTTTTTTTCATACATATTTCGTTTTTTATAAAATAGATATGTATTTTATTCTTTGTTCGAATTGAACAATTTTATAAGTTTAAATTTGTTTCTTCCTAAAAAGCCCTCATATATGTATGTACGCATATATGCATGTATATGTATGTACATAAGTCTGCACGCACATGTAGCATCAAGCATTCCAGCCTATCTTATGTACGCGCTCATTTGTATGTGTGTATGTATGTACACATATGTAAATGCAAATTTATCATCCGCTACTCTGGCTCTTCTTTTCTATAATGCGTCATAACAAGAATCTCATTTTTGACAGTACGCGGTAGCGCTGTCGGCAAAGGCGCCGGTTCAATTTGTTTTTGTTCTTTTGACAAACATGACTTGGATGCGAGTTCAAATCCTGCGGAAAACTCTTTTTTGTAAATTGCAAATTTTGTATTATCGAATTGCGACATTTATATGCTTGAGCTATCTACATGTATGTACATGTATATACAAATAGGCTTAATAGGCATTGATAACACGGAAGGAAACATTTTTATAAAATTTAAATATTTAAAAAATATGAAAGAAGCTAAAATAACAAAATTAGCAATTTACAAAAATGAGTTTTCCGTGGGATTTGAACTCGCACCCAAGCCATATTTGTCAAACTAACAAAAACAAATTTAACCGACGCCTACTGTCAATAATTGTAATTAAAATGAAATCCAAAAATGAGATTCTTGTTATGACGCATTATAGAAAAGAAGAGCCAGTGTAGCGGATGATAAATTCAAGAATGCAGCCAAAACAAATCAGTCTCATTTCAACGCTAGAGTATGCATTTATAAGTACATAGATACACACATACAAATGAGCGCGTGTATAAGAAAGGCTGGATTCCTTGATGCTACATATGCGTGCAGACTTATGTACATACATATACATGCATATATGCGTACATACTTATGAGGGTTATTTAAGAAGAAACAAATTTTAACTTATAAAATGGTTCAATTAAAGAAAAGAATAAAAAAAATATTTATTTTATAAAAAACGAAATATGTATGAAAAAAACAACAACAACAAACAACGGGAGTTTTGAACCTCCGCCACTGTAACATAACTTGCGACGTCTTAAGTACCCAGGCTATCTCTTTGTTTGGCAATCTGGTAGCTAAAAGACAATAAGGTAATAACAGAGCGTAATCTGACAAAATTCCAGAAATCAATGGCAATTCATAGAATGCTAAAAAAGCGCGCTTTTGTAATGTAAGCAAAAGCTTAAGAATCTACAATAGGTGTGACCGAAAGCTATTAACGAAAATTACCATACATTTGTACTCAAAAAGTGCACGATCAATATAATAATTATCGATTACTCGATAAAAATTACCAAAAGCTACAATATAATCAAAAAGCATAATTGTTTTGTACTAAATTTTTTTAAAGCCAAATTAAATTTGAAATAAGAATAAATGCCCCTTTGTAAACATAGCATCATGTATGCAACGTTCTTACTTGTTTATATTCGTTTATTAACAAGTTTATGTACAGAAAATATGAGTATGTGTTTAGGTGGCTAAGGGCACTCCCTCAGCTTGGAACAGCTCGTCTTTGCTCGACTCTACGAGGATCCATCATGATTGTGGTCACGAAGGTGCTTATAAGTTTCCAAGCTGCCTCCGATTCCAACATCACGTTGACCATATTTTCCACTCTAATGGAGCGGCCCAACGCTTCTTCTCTCCTCTAGGAAGCGTCCACATTCAAATAAGACGTGGTTGGCGTCCTCCACCAGACCTCGTCCGGATTCGTCGGACTCATCGTGGCCAAAGCGCTTCAAGTAGCTCCGAAAGCATCCATGTCCCGATAGAATCTGTGAAAGATAAAAATTAACTTCGCCGTGTTTGCGGGTTATCCATGGCTCAATCTCACGGATAAGAGCATATGTCCACCGCCCTATAGTTGAGCTGTTCCACCTTCTTTGCCATCAAGCAATGCTGTTCGCTCTAATGTCATTGCGTCGTATAAGCTCGTGTGCACTCCGTTCCACGGCCTCGGTGGATTGACGCAGCGTAGAGGATGACCTTATGACGCTCATTTGAAGGAGACGCCGTTGCCGTTTTGGTCCCCGCGCATAATTCTTGTATCCATCATGACACCAAGACACCCTCTTTGACGCAATGGTGACGCTGCCGATCTTTATATTGACAGTTTCCACTCTTTTGCGACTGCTGACTATGCCGGCTTCGGTTTTGTGTGGCGCTAGCTCGAGCCCAGCTCCTGTCAACCAGCTTCGTATGCGATTGATACTTGCACTGCACATATCCTCAGTATCTTTAAGCTCCTTGCCTATGGCGACGACGGCTACATCATCAACAAAGTCGATGGTGTGTGCACCTGCTTTTAGTTCCAAGCGCAGTACGTCGTACATGATGTCCATAGAAGAGGCCCCAGCATTGAGCCTTAGGGTACTTCAGCTGACACTGCATGAGTTTGGGGACCCTCACTCGTGTTGTATATCAGAGTTCTTCCTCTGAAGTAGCTGTTTATTATCTCTTTAAGATATTTAGGGATATTATATTGTGATATCGCATCCAGTATCATATCCCAAATAGCTGTGTTGAAGGCATTCTTTACATCCAGGGTCGCAATGATGCAATATTGCTTCGTTCCGTGCCTCCATCTGGTGCCTTGGATGGCGGAAGATGCCAGGCCAACAGCTTTTTCTAGCGCATCAGTTGTTGACCGGGCCTTCCGGAAACCAAATTGATTAGGTAACAGGCCTCCGGCGCTAGCAATATAAGTCTTCAGCCTAGAGCAAGCCAGTTTCTTAAACACCTTTCCCATGGTGTCTGAGGCAGATTGGTCTATACGACGATGGCTCTTCCGGTGGTTTGCCAGCCTTGGGTAGCAATACCATGGTCTGCGTTTTCCATTTTGCAGGGAACGTCCCCTGAATTAAACATTCATTGTATAATTCGGCAAACGTACTAGGGTGCAAAGCTAGCTTTTGCGCACGCTTTGGGATCCCGTCCGGCCCTGGAGTTGTGCTAGTTCTAAGACCTCTGAGAGTTACTAATATTTCCTCGTCTGTAACTAAATCAATTTAATCGTTGAACTCTGATCAGCAGCATCGGACACAAGGGCATGGAGCTTAATCGTTCTGGAAAGAGCGTTTCCACAATTGATTTAAGCTCCAAGCGATCCGTAGGCTGCACCTGTCTACCTGAGTATAGTCTTCTAACTACTATCTTGTATGTGTGTGAAAGAGCGTGTGTTTGTGTGTATGTGTGTCTCTGTGCGTATGTGTGTGGTAATTATTATTGAAATATCAGTTGTCTGTAGGGTTCGGGGGATCTCGTAGCCGAGCAGTCTTTCTTGTTTAACTCACTATTTCTTGCAATATTTGCACTACTTTTCTTCTTCCTAACTAATACTTTTACGTTAAGATTTATTTAACTATATTTACACCTTTAGAGCTAGAGCTTCAAAATTTCAAATGTAGATTCATGTGTATTTTATATAATTTCAGTTTCTGTTAAAATTTACTATTATTTATTTAATTTTATTTATTTTCTTTTATTTTATATCATTCTCAACATTACTATTATTATTTTCTCCGAGTTTTCTCTTAATTAATCCGTTTATTAGCTTTTGTGTTTTCTTTTTATACCCTGAACCCATTGAAAATGGGAAATCAGGGTATAATGGTTTTTTTTTTTTAAATGTATGTAACAGGCAGAAGAAGGCGTGGCAGATCAGGGCGACGAGCTGAGTCGATTTAGCCCTGTCCGTCTGTCTGTCCGTCCGTCCGTATGTTTGAACGCGTCGATTTCAGAAGATATAAGAGCTAGTAGAGACTTCAACTTTTTTTTTCAAATGTCCGTATATACAGCGCGCATATCGAGTTTATCACTAAAAAACGATAACTCATTCCGATATTTTTTTATCGATAAAAAACCTTATTGAAGATCACCTAAAAAATCATATCTCCTACATCTTTCAAGCTAGAGTCTCCGAATTTAAAATGTATATTAATATATTATTCATTTTATATAATTTCGGTTTTTGTTAAAATTTACCCCCCACCCCTAAATCCACCCCTCACCCTCATCTTTGTAAAAGTCGTATATCAAATACTAGAGACTTGTGCTTCGGTATACACATACATTTCAACATCGTGATTACGTTCTGAAAGTTTCATTATGATCGTACGTCAAGAAATTAAATTATTCAATTGCCCGCACTGCAGCGCAACCCAAGCGCAGTCGCTGCTTACTGCGCAGTTAGCAGAGCGCGTTTTAATACGTGCGACTCAGCGCTCGTCTCTAACGTAATCTGACTCTGGAGTCGCAAGGGTTGGTCTTAATTTGCCTATTTATGCAGTCCGTACATGTGACCCTTATCTTTTCACAGCGCACTACCTGCGCTGAGTGCGTCGGAGGCATGTATACGATCTTCGCGTATATTCATATGTTTCTGCCTGCCTGTCTATGGAAATCTTAATAATATACAAGACAAATAAAAATTTGATTACTGTTAATATTATGCGGGACCCAGAAAGTGTGACATCCAGATAAACCGAGTGTGCCACCAGTACCTTGGACTTTTGCTTAGGTGGCGGCTCCCATGCCAGGTCTTCCGCGGTTGCATTAGTATAGCATCTGCTGGAAGTTAATCGTTTCATTGTTGCCGAAGCCAAAGCCACCAAATGGTAGATGTCCTTCGATTGATCCTGAAGAAAAGCTATTGATTCGCTTGTAGTGGTTAAGTAGCTGATATTTCCAATTGAATCCCTTTCCGATGTAATTGTACTTGCAGTTTGGAAGCGCTGCTGTGGTCATCACTGGAGAGTTTGAGTCGGTATTGTCGCTGTTCTCTTCAGCTGCACATCCAGCCGATGTTGCAGTCTCCGCAGAATTTGGCTCTTCCGTCGTGCTGCCAACTGTGGAAATATCATCCATTGGTCGAACTTCCGATTGGATATCTCTTGATGTATCTTGAGCGATACTCAACGTCGATGTCGAAGTTGTGGCAGAAATTCCATTCTCGTCCTCATCTTCTATGCCCTCCGAATCCGATGTCGGAGTTGGTGGAGCCAAGATCTTCTTTATCGATCTCTTGTCTTCACCCAGCTTTGTTTTTGTTGTCGGCGGGTTGAAATCTTACTTTTTAAAACAATTGCATTGAAAGCTGCCTGACATCTCATCAGCGGTGACTTCGTCACTGTTATCGGAGGTGCTTACGCAATTGCGGATACGGCCTTCATCATCATTCTTCCGCAGTTCCATGTCCACTGGCAAATAATGTTTGTAGCGTCTACATAAACATTCCCAAGCTAACCTGTATTTACCCACTACATGGTTTCTTTCGCTTTGAAGTGTCTTCTTTTACGATTTGCAGATCCTCTACTTATACCCTGAACCCATTGAAAATCGGAAATCAGGGTATAATGGGTTTGTTAAAAGTATTAACTGGAAGAAGTGGTAGACCCTACAAAGTATATGTCGAAGATCAAGTACTACTAATATGTTGACGCGCACTGTAATGGTGCTTCTATTTTCCTTCATGCGTGCCTTCGAACTTGTGCGTGTGTGAGTCGAGCCTGTGTGTTCGATGCCCTTGAACAAAGAATGCTCTATGACAGAGTATGGTGGTTGTTTTGGTCACACATGAGCGCAACCTGCATTGTGAAATTATTGAGAGTATTTGGTGGTCAGTATGTGAAATAAGAGTTGTTTGCTATTTCACAACTATTGTAATTTCATAAGAATATTGCATCAGCCGTTTGGTGTGTTGTGACTGGAATATGATTTTTAGCATGGAAATGTCCCGTTGTAGCTGGGCGACAGCGTTTGTAGCTGTCGCTGAGTGTGGTTCGGTGGCAAGCCGAAGAAATGGTTGAGACAAAGAGGTCAGTTACGTTTAGAACTTGTCTGCCGCCGAAACTCGCTGCACAATGGAGATTAATCAAGAGAATACTAGTGCTTCAACAAGAATACTAGTGCTTCGACATCAGAAGTGGGATTCGGCTCACTATCTACCACTCTGAATGAGCCACTACGAATATTAATTGAGCAACAAAATAAAAATTTAATCGAGCTTGTAAAGCATTGCAATCAAAGGCAGCTGAAACCACAAATAATAAGACAATAGTGTTGCCAAAATTCAACGCAGAAGTTGCTGGCGCCGACGCAGCAGCATGGTGCGCTACAGTGAATATCATCATGGCGGAAAATCTCATAAAAGGCAGTGCATTAGTGATGGCTTTGAGTGCAGCGTTGGATGGCAGTGCATCGCAGTGGCTTTCACAAACATGTTATCCTGACATAACTTGTGCGGAATTTTCATTGGTCAAAGAAAAGATAAGTTCTAAGTTAATTGGTAAAAGAATTAATAATGTAGTAATTTTAAAGGGTATTGGCAATGGTAGTATTTGTAGTACATTGCAAATACTTGGTAATGTAAAAATTAACTAATTTTTTTGCATTGAGATACTATTTCATGTTTTGGGGGATGAAAACTTGAAAAAAGATGTCGTGATTGGTCGAGAAATATTGTCTAATGGGTTTCATATCATTATGTCTCCCGGAAAATTTGAAGTTATCAGATAGAAAATTGTAAACCGTTGTTCAAATGATGATATATTTGGGCCTTACTGCTGTTCTGTGTGGGTGCACGCGCACGCTTGCTCATACATGTATGTGTTGCGGTTGTTGTGTCTGTCTCGCTCTAATTTACTGTCGTGCCCAGACTGCGTCAGACAGAGACGTCTGCCAGGTTAGGATAACGGATCGGGGAAGAAACGAATGGAATTGAAATAACGGCAGTCGCATAGTCACACATACAACCTTAAGCGTTATTGCGAAGTACATTTTATTCTTTCCTCTTTACGCTCTTAATCTTGAAATATAGTGATGACACGATGCTTATAATAGTGATAACACGATATTCATAATATTGTGAAGACACGACACTTATATTTTTTTTTCTTTGTATAAGTCGGTTTTGGCCTTGAGACAATTTATCGGATTGGCATCATATTTTCGGCAATTTATACAAGAATTTTCGTGTTTGATGAAGCCATTATATATTTTGACGTTGGAAAAGAACGAGTTTGTCTGGAAGCCAGAACATAAACAAATAAGACAAAAAGTCGTTTCTCTGCTTACGCAGAAGCCAGTCTTAGTAATATTTGACCCCCAGTACCCAATTGAGTTGCATACGGATGCAAGTGCTCTAGGATACGGAGCCATTCTATTACATAGAATCAACAATAAGGCTCATGTCGTTGAGTTTTTCAGTAGGGCAACTTCATCTGCTGATTCACGATACCGTTCTTAGGAATTAGAAACTCTTGCGGATGTCATGGCTATAAAGCATTTCCGACATTATTTGAAGGGCAGAGAGTTCGTCGTTCTTACTGATTGCAACTCACAAAGGTGGTGGGCATATTTACAAACGTCCACGTTTGATTTGCAGTATAGAGAGGGCAAGAGAATGGTAGAACACGATCCTTGCCAATTGTCCCAAGAGCGTTCAGATGGTCTGTAATAAATCAGATTAATGAATCAATTATGCATTTAGGCTGGGAGAAGACGTTGGATAAGGCCTATGACTGGTTTGAAATCATGTCCAAGTATATACGAAAGTTCGTCGAAAACTAAGTGGGAAGTCTGATCAAAAGGAGTATGTTATTGTCCAAATAGATGCTTTCACTAAATTTGTCTATTTAACACACACGGTCAAGATTGATGCTAAGAGCTGCATAATTGTTGTGACATCAGCTGTATCATTGTTTGGAGTACCAAACCTCATAATCGCAGACCAGGGTAGGTGTTTCGCCAACACAAAGTTTAGCGAGTTTTGTTCTAAACAGAAAATATGCTTGCATTTAATTGCGACGGGCGCAAGTAGAGCAAACGGATAAGTTGAACGGACTATGAACACCTTGAAAATCTGTTAACTGCAGTTGAGACTAGCAATCGAGAGGTTCAGTT
Source organism: Drosophila navojoa (assembly GCF_054131105.1). Taxonomy (NCBI): domain Eukaryota; kingdom Metazoa; phylum Arthropoda; class Insecta; order Diptera; family Drosophilidae; genus Drosophila; species Drosophila navojoa. The sequence goes on from NW_028301757.1 coordinate 12,232, forward strand.
AGCCTTAAATTGTACAGTAAGTCGTGTAACAAAGGCAAGTCCTTTGGAATTGTTTATTGGTAAGGTTGCTCGACCGTTGGGGCTGCTCCCACTGTGCGACACGACACATGAGGTCGATTTGGTAGAATCAAGAGCACGGGCTTACAATAAAGCGTGATTTGATAAAACCAAAGCTAAATTAGTTAGATATAAAATAGGCGACTTTGTGTTGTTGAGGATTGAAGAAAGGCATCAGACGAAATTAAGTCCCAAGTTTAGAGGGCCGTTGCAGATATTTGAATTGGTAGACGGAGGGGTATGTACTAATTGAAATGGAAAGTTGCGACGAGGATTTGAATATAATTGAAAAAGACATTAATGGATTGATTGAAAGAGAAGCTGTTGAAAGAGACAGTAATGGATTGATTGAAAGTGAAGCTGTTGCAAGAGACAGTAATGAAGTAATTGAGAGAGAAGCTGTTGCAAGAGACAGTAATGAAGTAATTGAGAGAGAAGCTGTTGCAAGAGACAGTAATGAAGTAATTGAGAGAGGCTGTTGCAAGAGACAGTAATGAAGTAATTGAGAGAGAAGCTGTTGCAAGAGACAGTAATGAAGTAATTGAGAGAGAAGCTGTTGCAAGTGACAGTAATGAAGTAATTGAGAGAGAAGCTGTTGCAAGAGACAGTAATGAAGTAATTGAGAGAGAAGCTGTTGCAAGAGACAGTAATGAAGTAATTGAGAGAGACACTGTTGCAAGAGACAGTAATGAAATAAGAGATGGTGAAATGTTCTGATCGTAGCGTGTGGCACATGAGATAATTTGATGTAGAACGAGCTAAGGTTATGATAATGCGAACAATTATGAAGAATTTGAGCTAAGTGGGAAGATAAATTTATGTCAACCTAAGAATAAAACTAAAATCGGAAATAAGATTTTATATAAAACTGTAAGAAGAAAAAAAAATGTAAAAAGATATTCAGTTGTAATGGATCAATTTATGAGATAAAACGGAATCTTATGCTTAATATTTGGTAAATAAATTGATGTATGTGGAAAAGCTTGGTATAATATTACACGAGGCCGTGTTAAGGTCAGGATGGCCGTGTCGAAGATCAAGTAGTACTAATATGTTGACGCGCAATGAATGCTCTATGACAGAGTATGGTGGTTGTTTTGGTCACACATGAGCGCAACCTGCATAGTGAAATTATTGAGAGTATTTGGTGGTCAGTATGTGAAATAAGAGTTGTTTGCTATTTCACAACTATTGTAATTTCATAAGAATATTGCATCAGCCGTTTGGTGTGTTGTGACTGGAATATGATTTTTAGCATGGAAATGTCCCGTTGTAGCTGGGCGACAGCGTTTGTAGCTGTCGCTGAGTGTGGTTCGGTGGCAAGCAGAAGAAATGGTTGAGACAAAGAGGTCAGTTACGTTTAAAACTTGTCTGCCGCCGAAACTCGCTGCACAATGGAGATTAATCAAGAGAATACTAGTGCTTCAACAAGAATACTAGTGCTTCGACATATATATATTCTTGATCAGGGCGACGAGCTGAGTCGATTTGTCCGTCTGTCTGTCCGTCTGTAGATGGAACGCGTCAGTTTCAGTTTATCACTAAAAAACCATAACTCATTCCAATATTTTTTGTAATGATAAAAAACCTTATCGAAGACCAGTTATAAAATTATATCTCCCACATCTTTTAAGCTAGAGTCTCCAAATTTTTAAATGTATATTAAGAAGCATTTTATACAATTTCGGTTGTTGTTAAAATTTTTAGTGCCAACACTGCAGCGCAACCCAAGCGTAGTCGCCTGTATATGTGCGTGTGTGTGTGCGATTTATTATTGAAATATCAATTGCTCGAAGGGTTCAGGGGATCTCGTAGTCGAACAGTCTCGACTAGAGGTTTCTGACTTGTTTTTCTCTTGTTTAACTCACTATTTCTTGCAATATTTGTACTACTTTTCTTCTTAATTACTAATACTTTTACGTTAAGATTTATTATAATTTTAATTAGATTAACTATATTTAAGCTCTATTTGACCCCGTATGGAGCTACCGGTGGCCTTTCTGCTGTTCGTGCCCATAAAAACGGTAAAGTGGCGTGATCTGGGGCAGCCTCCTATTTTCCTACACTACTATCACCCTGCCCGGCGACGCGAAGTCATTGCTGAATCTGCAATGGAGCCGCAGGTGGCCTTTTATAGCCAAGCCACAGGCCCTGCTTCGGGTGGTAACGGGCTCTGGAGCCGTGATCCGGGTGACGCCACTTTCCCGCCAAATTGCGTGGCAGCCTCCCATTGGCCGAAGTACCGTTGGTGCCCTGCGAGTGAAAGTGATCACTACTATCACCCGGCACGAACGGCACCTCGGCTAACGGTCACCGATGATCGTCGTGCGTGCGACGCGAACCCATTGCTGAATCTGTAGGAGCGAAAGAGACCACCTCTAACAGGACTTTGACCCCCTTACCGGTGCGGGGGTCGCTCCTACAGTATTCGCGTCGCTGTGTGGAGCAACATGTATATGAACGCATATGCATACCGATATAGCCAAGAATTGTTTAAACTCAGAGAATATTGCACATTGAAAATTAAAATTTCTTTAATTAGGCCTTTTAAAATATATTTCGAAATATTATTTATACTTACTCAATGTAATTATCTCGAATTTTTTCCAAAACTGCCATAGCTTGACGGACATCATCTAAGTCATTTATTGGCTTTTGTAAAATTTTGTCATGCTCCTTAATGAAATCAATCATCTCATCTAATTGTTTTTTATATTGAACACTCAATAACTGACCTAATAACACTTTCCACTTCTTTGATTCGGCCACTAACTTTTGCATTGTGTTATTCATTCGAACTTCTATTGGTCCTATAATTCGTTTTGGAATCATTGTTTCAATACTCTGTGTAATTCCATCATAATACAAAAACATGTCTCGTATATCAACTGTTAAAGGATTAGTTAAAACAAAGGTGTTAATGACTTCTTCGCGATCTTCAGCCCATAGGTATTTATTTCTTTCAAAAATTTCACGTTGAAAATCCTCCATATCGGTTTTATAACTAAGCAAACCATTTGCTAAGTTCTGAACTGCTCTGATTATATCCTTATGCTCCACCACATATCGAAAGTAATTTCTTTCATATTTATTTTCATCTGCAGGAATAAAAATTATGCTTGTTAAAACAAAGTTGAGAAAGAGGTCTAAATATATGTGTTCGTGTGGAAAATGGGAATACTGTAAGAAATTCAGTTTTTCTCGATTTTAAACGCCACTACTGGGGGCCCCTACTGGGGCACAAGCTAACGGAACCTAGCTCCAAAATTTGGATGCCCACGCTCAAGTAATAATAAAAAATTACTGGGTATTTTTTGATTCGCCACGCCCCTAAAGAGGCGTAACAATATTTTTTGATAGAGGAGGTTACTATTAACTTAACAATTTAAATTTGAAGCTTCTAGATCGTATACTTTAGGAGATATAAACTTTTGCGGTTTTCCACGCCCCCTGCGGGGCTTTTTCTTCTTGGGAGGTCAGCCATACCAAATTTGAGGTCTCTAGCATCAATATCTTCAGGTCCGATTTTCCACGTCTTTAAAGGGCTTAGACATATACATTTTCCATTAATCTTTATAGAATCATAACATTAGCTCACCGTGCAAAATTTTAACGTTCTAGCTTAAAAACTCTAGGAGATACAGTTTTATCCGATTCGTGTGTGTGCGCGTGGGTGTGAGTGTGTGTGAGTATGTGTGAGTGTGCGATTTATTATCTAATTATCTGTTGCTTCCTGAGTTCAGGGCATCTCTTAGTCGAGCAGTCTCTTGTTCTTAATAGTAATAGAAACAATAAATTTTTGTTGTATCGTTGCTCAGCTGAGTGTCGCTGTGTCTAAATGCAACTCGCTGCTTTCAATGCAAAAGAATAAATATTGACTGCTGAATTAATAATCTATCATGAAGCAAAATAATTTAGAGTTATTTCAGACATATATATAAAATATTTTAATAGTTAATTAATCAATCAAAAATAAGTAAAACCGTTGCAGTCGGGCGTTACCGCTCTTAATTTTCCCACGCCCCTACTCGCTTAAAACTTTTATTTTTTGGTCAGCTCTTAAAAGCAGCTAACGGTAACCGAAATGCCAAATATGAATGCTTACGCTCAAAAAATGAAAAATATACACGGTACACATAATGACATCAGTCATTATAGAATTATAGCATTAGCTCACGTGCGAAATTTCAACGTTCTAGCTTTAGAACTTTAGGAGATACAGTTTTATCTGATTTGCCACGCCCCCAATAGGCGTAGATATATCCACCATAGCTTTTTGGACTTGGGGGGTCAACGCGGATCTACATACCAAATTTCAACTTTCTAGCTCTTCAACTAACATGATTTCTGGTATATCGGAAAATGCATTTTCCGATTTGCGACGCTCCTAGTGGGCGGATCGGGAAAATTTTAACACTTTATAAATCGGAGTTATACACGAGTATGTGTTCCAAATTTCAAGTCTCTAGCTTCAATAGCGGCGAAATGAACTGCGTTCATACGGACAGACGGACAGCAAGACGGACATTGCACAAAAGCAAAATATATTAAATCACTTCGTGAATGAGTATAAAAAGTCGAATGTGGCTTTTTGATGTACATCTGAAAAATACGCATTTTATATATAATTTGCTTTTGGCACTCTTCTAGATGTTTTGTAAAACATATTTTCACCTTCCCGCCAATTTTGTGAGAAGCAAATGTTGTGTGGGCTGATAAAATTGTGTTGCAAAATTTTATTAAAAATATAGATATTTCTTTACAAAAAACTTAAGAAAAACAAAGGTAAATATGTTTCAAATGCGTGGGCTATCAAGTTTTCATATTTCTTGTTGTGTATTGTGTGTATATTCGAAAAATCGGTATGTTGCAGATATACATCCAACAACTATTCGGAGTAATATTGTGCAGAATTTATTTTGTTGTATATATGCAACATAGAGTATTTCTGTTTATATTATTTGTTTTTATGTGTTTATTCATATGGTTATATGTTGTTGTGTCATAGAACTTGTCTTGGCTCTGTTGTGTTTTTTAGACTACATATATACAAATAGCACTTTTTACGCAGGAAATATGACAAGAAAAGGTTTAACACCTTCACAGGTTGAAAATTATTTCAACAGTTTAGATAGCGAGGATGAACTTGACTTTTCTGCTAATGAGAATAGCGATTTTTATCCAGATGAGAAAGAAGCAAGAAGTACGGATGAAGATGACATCGATGGCCAAAATCCACCGAGTAATGCCTTAGACGTTTAAAACTCAAACCTCATGGATGATTCTGAACCAAATGTTACCAGTAATGACCCTGATCTGAAGAGAAAGTTGCTATGGAGTCAATGACGTTTAATTTTGAACGAAAATCAACTACAGTTTCTCGGGAGTACTATGTTGCACCCGGAACTAATGGAACTATCAAAGCCAATCCAATTTTTTTGGTATCTTTTTCCAAAAAAAACCGTTGAGGAAATTACAATCAAAACAAATCTTTATATTCGGCAAAAAGACCCTAACACAAATTTCAATTCTACGTCCTTAGATATTCGACAGTTTGTTGGAATAATATTATGACAATTTCGCGTCTTCCAAGAATTACTCAATATTGGTCAACAATAATTTGAGTGCCAGCGATACAGAATATTATGTCGCAAAAAACATTTGAGATGATTAGGCGTCACATTCACTCCTGTCATGATCGGCTATTCAAAATCAGCCCAAGTTCCTATGGAACAATTTTTGTGTGTTGATGAACAGATATGTTTAACAAAGGCAAAGAACCACATGAAAAGGTACAATCCCAACAAGCCTAATAAATGGGGCTATAGGATTTTTGTGCTTAACGGTAATTTAGGCTTCTACTACAAATTAGAAATAGATAGTGGAAATGAAAATAAAGTGCGGCCTAACGCGCCAAATTTGGGTGCGGCATCAAACTGTGTCGTCAGATTGGCTAGAGATATGCCCAGGCATCGGAATTATCGATTATACTTTGATAATTATTTCAACTTCTTAACCCTTTTAAAGTACTTGGCGGAAGGAGGAATTCTAGCTTTGGGAACAATAAGAAAAAACCGAATTCCAAACCATAAATCCATTGACCATATAAACTTAAAAAAAATCACGAGGTACATCAGTGGAACATATTTATTTTTTAAAGCTATTGACAAAAGCGAGAGTCAAATTAAATTTAAAAAAGAAAAAGCCTAAACAAAGTACAGGATATAATATCAATAGTAACACCGACCCGATGGGGGTATTTTATTTGCCAGTCCGCAAAAAAAGTTAAAAAAAAAAAATAAATAATAATAAGAAATAGTAGGAAGAGCACAGAATAGAATATAGGATAGAATTAAGAAATCACTACATAACATTGACAACAAAAATGTGTACCAATGTTTATGCCTGGGCATTGTGAGTGATTTCCCTAAGATAAGCTAATAGCAAACTTTTTATTTTAGGAAGAGAGAGCTCTAAGGAAAAAACGTGATAATATTTATTAAAATTAACACTAAGAACATGAAACGCACTGTGCAAAGAATAATCCCTAGTGCACACCGGTAAATGAAGCGGACGATAGTGTCTAGTTGTTCGGGACGGAACCGAAAAGTTTAAACGACCCAACAAAGAGGACGACTCAATCAATAATCAATTTATTCAGAAAAACAATTCCTAAAATTGTTCTGCGATTGGTTAGCAATGGAAGATCAATAAGCTGGAGCCTACAGGAAATATGACAAGAAAAGGTTTAACACCTTCACAGGTTGAAAATTATTTCGACAGTTTAGATAGCGAGGATGAACTTGACTTTTCTGCTAATGAGAATAGCGATTTTTATCCAGATGAGAAAGAAGCAAGAAGTACGGATGAAGATGACATCGATGGCCAAAATCCACCGAGTAATGCCTTAGACGTTTAAAACTCAAACCCCATGGATGATTCTGAACCAAATGTTACCAGTAATGACCCTGATCTGAAGAGAAAGTTGCTATGGAGTCAATGACGTTTAATTTTGAACGAAAATCAACTACAGTTTCTCGGGAGTACTATGTTGCACCCGGAACTAATGGAACTATCAAAGCCAATCCAATTTTTTTGGTATCTTTTTCCAAAAAAACCGTTTGAGGAAATTACAATCAAAACAAATCTTTATATTCGGCAAAAAGACCCTAACACAAATTTCAATTCTACGTCCTTAGATATTCGACAGTTTGTTGGAATAATATTATGACAATTTCGCGTCTTCCAAGAATTACTCAATATTGGTCAACAATAATTTGAGTGCCAGCGATACAGAATATTATGTCGCAAAAAACATTTGAGATGATTAGGCGTCACATTCACTCCTGTCATGATCGGCTATTCAAAATCAGCCCAAGTTCCTATGGAACAATTTTTGTGTGTTGATGAACAGATATGTTTAACAAAAGCAAAGAACCACATGAAAAGGTACAATCCCAACAAGCCTAATAAATGGGGCTATAGGATTTTTGTGCTTAGCGGTAATTTAGGCTTCTGCTACAAATTAGAAATAGATAGTGGAAATGAAAATAAAGTGCGGCCTAACGCGCCAAATTTGGGTGCGGCATCAAACTGTGTCCCAACAAGCCTAATAAATGGGGCTATAGGATTTTTGTGCTTAGCGGTAATTTAGGCTTCTGCTACAAATTAGAAATAGATAGTGGAAATGAAAATAAAGTGCGGCCTAACGCGCCAAATTTGGGTGCGGCATCAAACTGTGTCGTCAGATTGGCTAGAGATATGCCCAGGCATCGGAATTATCGATTATACTTTGATAATTATTTCAACTTCTTAACCCTTTTAAAGTACTTGGCGGAAGGAGGAATTCTAGCTTTGGGAACAATAAGAAAAAACCGAATTCCAAACCATAAATCCATTGACCATATAAACTTAAAAAAAATCACGAGGTACATCAGTGGAATATATTTATTTTTTAAAGCTATTGACAAAAGCGAGAGTCAAATTAAATTTAAACAAGTAAGAAAGCTCTCGTCGATACTGCTCGACTACGAGATCCCCTGAACCCTTCGAGCAACTGATATTTCAATAATAATTCGCACATACACACGCACACACACATACGCAAACAAACAAACACAAGCACACACACACACAGGCAGCAAACAAACACAAGCACACACACACACGAGCACATATACAGGCGATTGCGCTTGGGTTGCGCTGCAGTGTTGGCAATATAATCAGAACTTATTTGTTGAATAATTTAATTTCTAGACATACGATCGAAATGAAACTTTCAGAACGTAATCATAATGTTAAAATGTATGTGTATACCGAAGCACAAGTCACTAGTATTTGATATACGACTTTTACAAAGTTGAGGGTGAGGGGGTGGATTTAGGGGTGGGGGTAAATTTTAACAAAAACCGAAACTGTATAAAATTCATCTTAATATACATTTTAAATTTGGAGACTCTAGCCTGAAAGATGTAGGAGATATAATTTTTTAACTGATCTTCGATAAGGGTTTTTGTCGATAAAAAAAGTATCGGAATGAGTTATCGTTTTTTAGTGATAAACTCGATATGCGCGCGATATATACGGACATTTTAAAAAAAAAGTTGAAGTCTCTAGCTCTTATATCTTCTGAGATCGACGCGTTCATACATACGGACAGACGGACGGACGGACGGACGGACGGACGGACGGACGGACAGACAGACAGACGGACAGGGCCGAACCGACTCAACTCGTCGCCCTGATCAAGAATATATATACTTTGTGGGGTCTGCCACGCCTCCTTCTGCCTGTTACATACATTTTAACAAAACCATTATACCCTGATTTCCCATTTTCAATGGGTTCAGGGTATAAAAAGAAAAAGCCTAAACAAAGTACAGGATATAATATCAATAGTAACACCGACCCGATGGGGGTATTTTATTTGTCCGCAAAAAAAATTAAAAAAAAAAAAAAATAATAATAAGAAATAGTAGGAAGAGCACAGAATAGAATATAGGATAGAATTAAGAAATCACTACACAACATTGACAACAAAAATGTGTACCAATGTTTATGCCTGGGCATTCTGAGTGATTTCCCTAAGATAAGCTAATAGCAAACTTTTTATTTTAGGAAGAGAGAGCTCTAAGGAAACAAGTAAGAAAGCTCTATTCGAGACTGCTCGACTACGAGATCCCCTGAACCCTTCGAGCAACTGATATTTCAATAATAATTCGCACATACACACGCACACACACATACGCAAACAAACAAACACAAGCACACACACACAAGGCAGCAAACAAACACAAGCACACACACACACGAGCACATATACAGGCGATTGCGCTTGGGTTGCGCTGCAGTGTTGGCAATATAATCAGAACTTATTTGTTGAATAATTTAATTTCTAGACATACGATCGAAATGAAACTTTCAGAACGTAATCATAATGTTAAAATGTATGTGTATACCGAAGCACAAGTCACTAGTATTTGATATACGACTTTTACAAAGTTGAGGGTGAGGGGGTGGATTTAGGGGTGTGGGTAAATTTTAACAAAAACCGAAACTGTATAAAATTCATCTTAATATACATTTTAAATTTGGAGACTCTAGCCTGAAAGATGTAGGAGATATAATTTTTTAACTGATCTTCGATAAGGGTTTTTATCGATAAATAAAGTATCGAAATGAGTTATCGTTTTTTAGTGATAAACTCGATATGCGCGCGATATATACGGACATTTTAAAAAAAAGTTGAAGTCTCTAGCTCTTATATCTTCTGAGATCGACGCGTTCATACATACGGACAGACGGACGGACGGACGGACGGACGGACAGACAGACAGACGGACAGGGCCAAATCGACTCAACTCGTCGCCCTGATCAAGAATATATATACTTTGTGGGGTCTGCCACGCCTCCTTCTGCCTGTTACATACATTTTAACAAAACCATTATACCCTGATTTCCCATTTTCAATGGGTTCAGGGTATAAAAACGTGATAATATTTATTAAAATTAACACTAAGAACATGAAACGCACTGTGCAAAGAATAATCCCTAGTGCACACCGGTAAATGAAGCGGACGATAGTGTCTAGTTGTTCGGGACGGAACCGAAAATTTTAAACGACCCAAAAAAGAGGACGACTCAATCAATAATCAATTTATTCAGAAAAACAATTCCTAAAATTGTTCTGCGATTGGTTAGCAATGGAAGATCAATAAGCTGGAGCCTACTATGATAAGACGGTAATCGTAAATTACTGTCCCATCGAAGGCAAAGAGAAGGAACTGTTTTTGGACCGATGGGGGGGAGACCATACAACAGAGCAATACTCTAAGATGAGACGCACAAACGAAGTAAACAAGCGCTTGGTGGTAAAAGGATCTTTAAATTCCTTAGACCAACGTTTAATAAAGCCAAGCACACTTTTGGCTTCATTAATGATGGTAGAAATATGAGGATTAAAATTAAGTTTACAATCAAAGGAAAGATCTTTGACTGTGTGGATGCGTCGTAAGGAAATATTGCTAATTTTATAATCAACAATTAGAGGAACGGTACGACTGAAGGTTATTGTCATACACTTTGAGCAATTTAAGTCCAGCTGGTTTGCCACACACCAAAATTGAAATGCATTTAGGTCATCTTGAAGGTGATGATGTCCATTTGCACTGGAGTATGGATAGCAAAGTTTTACATTATCAGCATACATAAATATAGTAGAATACGAGATGCAACTAGAAAGGTCATTTATAAAAAGGGAAAAGAGTAATGGACCCAAATGACTACTCTGGGGTACACCAGACGAAACAAAGATAACTTTAGACATAGCTGTTCTGAGCAGGACTCTTTGGGTTCTACCAATTAAATAGGATGAAATCCAGGATACAAGTCTAGGCAAAAATCCTAAGCGTTCAAGCTTAAGAATTAGTATGTGATGATGTACTGAGTCAAATGTTTTACTGAAGTCAGTATAAATAACATCCGTTTGCATTTTTTTAGAAAAACTGTCATTGACAAGCGAAGTAAATTCAAGTAAATTAGTGGACTTTGATCGATTTTTGAACAAAACCATGTTGAGATGGTTGAATAATGGATTTGCAAAAATGCTGCAAGGCCGATGTTATAATTTTCTCAAATAACTTCGGAACGGCAGATAATTTGGAAATATCAGATCTTCCACCTTTTTATACCCTGAACCCATTGAAAATGGAAAATCAGGGTATAATGGTTTTGTTGAAATGTATGTAACAGGCAGAAGGAGGCGTGGCAGACCCCACAAAGTATATATATTCTTGATCAGCACAACGAGCTGAGTCGATTTGGCCCTGTCCGTCTGTCTGTCTGTCCGTCCGTTCGTCCGTCCGTCTGTCCGTATGTATGAACGCGTCGATTTCAGAAGATATAAGAGCTAGAAACCTCAACTTTTTTTTTTATATATCGCGCGAGCATATCGAGCTTATCACTAAAAAACGATAACTCATTCCGATACTTTTTTATCGATAAAAAACCTTATCGAAGATCACTTAAAAAATGATATCTCCTACATCTTTCAAGCTAGAGTCTCCAAATTTAAAATGTATATTAAGATGAATTTTATACAGTTTCGGTTTTTGTTAAAATTTACCCCCACCCCTAAATCCACCCCCTCACCCTCAACTTTGTAGAAGTCGTATATCAAATACTTGAGACTTGTGCTTCGGTATACACATACATTTAAACATTATAATTATGTTCTGAAAGTTTCATTACGATCGTACGTCTAGAAATTAAATGATTCATCAAATAAGTTCTCATAATATCGCCAACACTGCAGCGCAACCCAAGCGCCTGTATATGCGTGTGTGTGTGTGTGTGTGTGTTTGTTTGTATGCGTGTGTGTGTGTGTGCGTGTGTATGTGCGAATTATTATTGAAATATCAGTTGCTCGAAGGGTTCAGGGGATCTCGTAGTCGAGCAGTCTCGACTAGAGCTTTCTTACTTGTTTATATAAGGGAATGATGAAAGATTCTTTTCAAATTGAAGGGAACACAGCAGTATCCAAGGACAAGTTAAACAATTTTAGTAACTGTGACTGAAGAGAAACACTGCACTCTTTAATCACACAACTAGGAATATTATCGGCACCGGGAGAGAAAGATGATTTCAACGTGCTAATGGCCGCAGCCAGAGAGGCTGCAGTAACTTTAGGAGTATTTATAGACCCATATTCAGAAAGTGGATATGGATATGAGTTGTTGTGGAGATTAGCAGAATAATAGGTTGAATGAAAAAATCGGCAAATAGATCAGGGGAATCCTGGTCATTGCAATTTTTTTCACCACCAAGGACAGATGAGGACGGCAAACCAGAAGATTTACGCTTCAAATTTACAAATGAATAAAATTGTTTGGAATCTCGAGCAAACTGACGTTTGCAACGTATAAGATAATTCTCATAACAGCTAGAATTTAAATGATTGAAGTTTGACTTGGCAATGGAATATTTGGACCAGTCAACACTTGAACCAGACTTTTAATAATTTTTAAAACATTTAGTGTTAAGGCCAGATCCCATTAACAAGAATTGCTCCTCCCGCAACACACGTTATGTTGTTAACAGCACTCTCGGTCACGTGCCTCTCCTGGTATTGAAGATATATATTTATCTTTACTAATGCTATACGAGCAACACAGCTTTGATCTAAGAAATAAAGACGAGGAAGTTACAACCCGGTCTTTTTACTTATCGGCGACGCCACCACTACAACATTTGGTCCTTCGAGCCGGATATCATCCACCTCCACATACACATCAGCATTCTATCGGCCGTCGAGATAAGTACACGCACTGTAATGGTGCTTCTATTTTCCTTTATGCGTGCCGTTCATTATACTAGTGCTTCGACATCAGAAGTGGGATTCGGCTCACTATCTACCACTCTGAATGAGCCACTACGAATATTAATTGAGCAACAAAATAAAAATTTAATCGAGCTTGTAAAGCATTGCAATCAAAGGCAGCTGAAACCACAAATAATAAGACAATAGTGTTGCCAAAATTCAACGCAGAAGTTGCTGGCGCCGACGCAGCAGCATGGTGCGCTACAGTGAATATCATCATGGCGGAAAATCTCATAAAAGGCAGTGCATTAGTGATGGCTTTGAGTGCAGCGTTGGATGGCAGTGCATCGCAGTGGCTTTCACAAACATGTTATCCTGACATAACTTGTGCGGAATTTTCATTGGTCAAAGAAAAGATAAGTTCTAAGTTAATTGGTAAAAGAATTAATAATGTAGTAATTTTAAAGGGTATTGGCAATGGTAGTATTTGTAGTACATTGCAAATACTTGGTAATGTAAAAATTAACTATTTTTTTGCATTGCGATACTATTTCATGTTTTGGGGGATGAAAACTTGAAAAAAGATGTCGTGATTGGTCGAGAAATATTGTCTAATGGGTTTCATATCATTATGTCTCCCGGAAAATTTGAAGTTATCAGATAGAAAATTGTAAACCGTTGTTCAAATGATGATATATTTGGGCCTTACTGCTGTTCTGTGTGGGTGCACGCGCACGCTTGCTCATACATGTATGTGTTGCGGTTGTTGTGTCTGTCTCGCTCTAATTTACTGTCGTGCCCAGACTGCGTCAGACAGAGACGTCTGCCAGGTTAGGATAACGGATCGGGGAAGAAACGAATGGAATTGAAATAACGGCAGTCGCATAGTCACACATACAACCTTAAGCGTTATTGCGAAGTACATTTTATTCTTTCCTCTTTACGCTCTTAATCTTGAAATATAGTGATGACACGATGCTTATAATAGTGATAACACGATATTCATAATATTGTGAAGACACGACACTTATATTTTTTTTCTTTGTATAAGTCGGTTTTGGCCTTGAGACAATTTATCGGATTGGCATCATATTTTCGGCAATTTATACAAGAATTTTCGTGTTTGATGAAGCCATTATATATTTTGACGTTGGAAAAGAACGAGTTTGTCTGGAAGCCAGAACATAAACAAATAAGACAAAAAGTCGTTTCTCTGCTTACGCAGAAGCCAGTCTTAGTAATATTTGACCCCCAATACCCAATTGAGTTGCATACGGATGCAAGTGCTCTAGGATACGGAGCCATTCTATTACATAGAATCAACAATAAGGCTCATGTCGTTGAGTTTTTCAGTAGGGCAACTTCATCTGCTGATTCACGATACCGTTCTTAGGAATTAGAAACTCTTGCGGATGTCATGGCTATAAAGCATTTCCGACATTATTTGAAGGGCAGAGAGTTCGTCGTTCTTACTGATTGCAACTCACAAAGGTGGTGGGCATATTTACAAACGTTGGATTTGCAGTATAGAGAGGGCAAGAGAATGGTAGAACACGATCCTTGCCAATTGTCCCAAGAGCGTTCAGATGGTCTGTAATAAATCAGATTAATGAATCAATTATGCATTTAGGCTGGGAGAAGACGTTGGATAAGGCCTATGACTGGTTTGAAATCATGTCCAAGTATATACGAAAGTTCGTCGAAAACTAAGTGGGAAGTCTGATCAAAAGGAGTATGTTAATGTCCAAATAGATGCTTTCACTAAATTTGTCTATTTAACACACACGGTCAAGATTGATGCTAAGAGCTGCATAATTGTTGTGACATCAGCTGTATCATTGTTTGGAGTACCAAACCTCATAATCGCAGACCAGGGTAGGTGTTTCGCCAACACAAAGTTTAGCGAGTTTTGTTCTAAACAGAAAATTTAATTGCGACGGGGGGGCGCAAGTAGAGCAAACGGATAA
>NW_028301758.1:0-32947 GCF_054131105.1 Drosophila navojoa
CTTTTACAAAGATGAAGGTGAGGGGGTGGATTTAAAGGTGGGGGGTAAATTTTAACAAAACCCGAAATTGTATAAAATGAATCTAAGTATACATTTTAAATTTGGAGACTCTAGCTTAAAAGATGTGGAGATATAATTTTTTAGTGATCTCGCTAAGGTTTTTTATCGATAAAAAGTACGGAAGAGTTATCGTTTTAGTGATAATCGATATGCGGTGATAATACGGACATTTTAAAAAACAGTTGAAGTCTCTAGCTCTTATATCTTCTGAAATCGACGCGTTCAACATACGGACAGACGGACGGACGGACGAACGGACGGACAGACAGACGGACAGGGCTAAATCGACTCAGCTCGTCGCCCTGATCAAGAATATATATACTTAGTGGGGTCTGCCACGCCTCCTTCTGCCTGTTACATACATTTTAACAAAACTATTATACCCTGATTTCCCATTTTCAATGGGTTCAGGGTATAATGATGCCCTTCGGTTTATGCAACGCCGCACAAGCACTATGTAGATTAATGGATCAAGTTATTCCAGCTCATTTGCGAACACGAGTTTTTGTATACCTAGATGATCTCCTTATTTTGTCTGACGACTTAGATTCACATTTGATGTTGTTGTAAGAAATAGCACTTTGCTTACGCAGAGAAAATCTTACAATAAACGTAAGAAAATCAAAGTTCTGTATGAAAGAAATCACCTATCTCGGATTCATAATCGGAGACGGTCAAATAAGAAGAAACCCCGATAAGATTAAAGCCATCAGTGAGTTTCCTGTTCCTACCACTGTGAAACAACTACGGCGATTTTTAGGTTTATCAGGTTGGTACAGACGATTTTTAGAAAACTACGCTACTGTCAGTTTTGCTTTGACAGAGCTGTTAAAACAAAAAAAGGCATAGAGTGGAATCCAGAAGCCCAGCAATTGTTCGAATCTTTAAAGTCGTGTTTAACAGCTTCACCAATACTTATAACACCAGATTTTTCAAAACTTTTTGTTTTACTTTGTGACGCAAGCATGTATGGAATATGTTGTGCTTTAGCTCAAGAACGGGACGGCGTTGAGTTGCCTATAGCTTATATGTCTGAAAAGCTCTCAAAAGCCCAACGTAATTATTCTGTTACAGAATTGGAATGCTTAGCAGTCATTAAAGGCATCAAAAAGTTTAGATCACGCCGCTCTTAAATAATTGATGAATCAGAAAGATTGTCCGGCAGACTTGCCAAATGGTCCATGAAGTTACGAACCTTTACGTTTAGTATTTTGCATAGAAAAGGCTTGCTAAATGTGGTAGCAGATACCTTATCTCGACAAAACGACCCAGCTATTGAAGAGATGACTTTTAATTGTCCGATCATAGATTTAACGTCACGAGAATTTGAATCACCCGAATACTTAAGTCTAATTGAGAAAGTCAAATTAAATCAATCCAGATGTCCCGATCTAAAAGTAATTGACGATTTCGTTTACAAAAGAACAGAGTTTGCTTCTGGCGATGAAGAATAAGAAAACAATTCTTGGAAACTTTGGGTACCATCGACATTAGTGACTGAAGCTTTACAGCAGGCACATGACGCGCCAAGTTCAGCACATGGTGGTATGAGTAAAACTGTAGAAAAGATAAAAACATATTTGTTTTGGCCTAGAATGGTAAGTCAGATTCGAAAATATATATCCGAATGTACCGTATGTCGCACGACAAGGAGTCCAAATACCACTCTTAAACCGCCAATGTGTAAACCCTTTTCATCAGACAGACCTTTTCAAAAATTGTATATTGATGTGTTAGGACCCTACCCACGTTCCAAAAAAGGTAATATTGGCATTCTTATAGGTTTTGACCATTTCAAGAAATTCAATTTTTTGTGTCCGCTTAAGAAGTTAACGGCTTCTAAAATTTGTGAGTTCTTAGAAGGCGCTATATTTTACACATTTGGAGTACCAGAAATGATACTCACAGATAATGGATCACAATTTAGATCTAGTGCTTTTCAGGCCTTTTTAACGAGTTTCGGTGTAACTCAAAAGTGCACCGCAATTTATTCACCACAAGCTAATGCTAGTGAGCGATTAAATAGATCTGTGTTAGCAGCTATACGAGCCTACATAGGTTCTGAACATACCAACTGGGATGAGAATTTGAATGCTATTAGTGGAGCTTTGAGAGCTTCATTACACCGAAGTACAGGATATTCTCCTTATTTTCTTGCTTTTGGTCAAAACATGATTTTAAATGGGAAAGATTACTCTCTACTAAGGCGCCTAGATCTTTTGAATGATGACACCAAACTAAGCAATCGAGATACATTACAATTGTTGCGGCAAAAAGCAAAAGGAAGCATAAATAAATGTCATGAAGCAAACGTCAACAGATATAATTTACGTAGTCGTAATGTTCAGCTGAGTGTCGGAGATACAGTTTATGCACGGAACTTTACTCAGAGTAATGCTATTAAAAGATTTAGCGCTAGCGCTAGCACCAGTCCAGCGAGCGTACACCAAAAGCGCAGTCTAAATTACTATGCACTTAAAACAGAAGACGGAAAGAACTTAGGGGTATACCACCTAAAAGATATACAGATTCATATGGTCTTCAGATAATGCTTCTTCGAGCAGGTCTTGCTACATTATCTGTACTGTAGTGACCGAAAATAAATAACATAACAACAGAACAAATAACATAACAGAACAAGTAATAAAATATGATTCGTATTTCATGAGTCACCCTACGGTCGTTGCTGTTATCTATCTTTGTTTATCTTTCGCATAGCACAAGACATACAGATCATGCGATTACATTAAAAAGCGTAGATTATGATCGTACGATTGTACCGCAAGCGGACAAGCAGACGAAGAATAGATGATAGCGCGGCTGCGCTTAGCGCCACTTAATCCAGCGTGATTAGCTAAGCTGCTGATCATAAATGAAAAGATCTTTGACGATAGCAGACGCGACGTTCAGATCATATATTATATTAAAAGCAAAACGTGGGTGAATTATTACACAATATAACAAGTAAGAAGACTCTAGTCGAGACTGCTCGACTAGGAGATACCCTGAACCCTCCAAGCTGATATTCTTATCATTCTGCACTTCTTTTATGCACGCACACATACATTTACATGCATCCACCCTCACGCGCCCGCGCTCTGCTAACTGCGCAGTAAGCAGCGACTGCGCTTGGGCTGCGCTGCAGTGTGGGCAATAGTATGAGAATTTATTTGATGAATAACTTTTTTTGTAGACATGCAATCTTAATGAAATTTCAGAGCGTAATCATATGGTCAAAATGTGTGTACATTCTAAAGCACAAGTCTCTAGTACTTGAAATACTTTTTTTACAAATTGGGGGCGAAGGGGGCGTGGTATCCAAAATCTGTTGATTACAAAATGTTTGTATTCATCATATATATATACACAGTAAATCTGAAGTCTCTACAATCTAATAGTACTCCGATGAGGCTCAAAAAACAAAATCAATTTTCGATTATTCTCGATAAAAAAGTTATCGGATGAGTTATCGAAAAAATAAAGCAAACTCGTACTGCGTATGGTATACACGAGTATGCACAAAAAATTTCAGCTCTATAGCTCTTATATCTTCTGAGATCTCGGCTTTCATACGGACGGACGGACGGACGGAGTGACGGACGGACGGACGGACGGACGGACGGACGGACAGACGGACAGGGCTATATCGACTCAGTTCGTCGTGCTGATCAAGAATATATATACTTTGTGGGGTCTGCGATGATTCCTTCTGCCTGTTACATACTTTTACACAAAAACATTATACCCTGATTTCCCATTTTCAATGGGTTCAGGGTATAAAAAGATAATATCCGTGGATAGTGCAAGCAACAAACTATTTAATTAGTTGTCTAGTGATTTGGCAATAGGTGACCACCTTGATTTAACCCAATAGCTAGAGCTATTACTAAAGCAAAGACTACAAAAGAGTAGTTGGCTTTTTTATACTCATTCACGAAGTGAATTAGTATATTGGTTTTGTGCAATGTCCGTCTTGCTGTCCGTCCCTCTGTTCGTCTGTCCGTCCGTCCGTCTGTCCGTCTGTCCGTATGAACGCAGTTCATTTCGCCGCTATTGAAGCTAGAGACTTGAAATTTGGAACACATACTCGTGTATAACACCGATTTATAAAGTGCTAAAATTTTCCCAATCCGCCCACTAGGGGCGTGGCAAATCGGAAAATGCATTTTCCGATATACCAGAAATCATGTTAGTTGAAGAGCTAGAAAGTTGAAGTTTGGTATGTAGATCCGCGTTGACCCCCCAAGTCCAAAAGGCTATGGTGGATATATCTACGCCCATTGGGGCGTGGCAAATCAGATAAAACTGTATCTCATAAAGTTCTAAAGCTAGAACGTTGAAATCGCACGTGAGCTAATGCTATAATTCTATAATGACTGATGAAAAAATGTTATGTCTACGCCTACTGGGGGCGTGGCAAATCGGACCTGAAGATATAGTAATTTTTCAAATTTTGGCTATATTTTAGGCACTATTGATGCTAGAGACTTGTAATTTGGTATATATACGCGAGTTGACCACCCAAGTCCAACAAGCTATGGTGGATATATGTCCGCCCAAAGGGGGCGTGGCAAACCGCAAAACTTTATATCTCCTACAGTTTAAGAGCTAGAAGCTTCAAATTTGGATAGTTGAGTTACTGGTAACCTCCTCTATCGATGCCCCAAAAAATTTGTCACGCCTCTTTGGGGGCGTGGCACATCGAAAAATACCCTGTAATTTTCACATTTTTTGAGCGTAAGCATTCAAATTTCGCATTTACGTTACCGTTAGCTCTTTCTAAGAACTGGCAAAAAATGAGGTATCTACGGCCACTAGGGGCGTGGTAAAATTTGCAATTTACAAAAAAGAGTTCTCCGCGGGATTTGAACTCGCACCCAAGCCATGTTTGTCAAAATAACAAAAACAAATTTAGCCGGCAAATGATGAGATGACGCATTATAGAAAAGAAGAGCCAGAGTAGCGGATGATAAATTTGCATTTACATATGTGTACATACATACACACATGTACACATGTACATACATATACATGCATATATGCGTACATACATATATGAGGGCTTTTTAAGAAGAAACAAATTTAAACTTATAAAATTGTTCAATTAGAAAAAAGAATAAAATATCTATTTTATAAAAAACGAAATATGTATAAAAAAAAAAAAAAACATAACCTTGATGGGGACTTGAACCTCCGCCACTGTAACATAACTTTCGACGCCTTTAGCGCCCACGCTATCGCTCTGCTTTACAAACTGGTAGCTAAAATACAATAAGCTAATAACAGAGCGTCATCTGACAAAACTACAGCTAGAAAATCCAGAAATCAATCGCAATTCTTAGAATGCTAAAAAGCGCGCTTTTGTAATGTAAGCAAACGCTAAAGAATCTGCAATAGGTGTGACCGAAAGCTATCAACGAAAATTACCATACATTTGTACTCAAAAAGTGCACGATCAATATAATAATTATCGATTACTCGATAAAAATTACCAAAAGCTACAATATAATCAAAAAGCATTATTGTTTTGTACTAATTTTTTTTAAAGCCAAATTAAATTAAATTTACAAAGGGACTATGAATGAGTACTCCGCAGTCGGTAGCGCCCGACTGCAACGTTCTTACTTGTTTTTTTTTTTTGGTATAACAGTTATAAGTTTTTTGGGATCGAGAGATATGTAAGTCCCGGACACAAATGTTATATAGTGGTTGATTTCCACTACGCAGAACTTCTAAATAGTCCAGCGGGTCTATATTTTAACTAGAAGTCTGGTTGCACACGCGAGAGGTTACGTAGTACTTTAGCGGATTAGTAATGATGATCTTAATTATTCACCAAATCAATCCTACCAGCTGCGCCAATAATAAGACCGACGTTTTATATTTTAAATAAAACTTATAACGGAGTACAATTATTCTTACGCGATGTAAGAGTGGTCTTAGAGCTGAATTGAAACTGAACTACTGATTGAAAATTTGTTTGTCTTATATAGCAAGAAATGTGTATCGATGGTGGCGTGATTTTGGTGAAGTGAGTGGCCTGATTGCTGCCAAATATGCTGAATATGCAGTTCTCACGAGAAGGGTTCGATGCGTGGAGTGCGATTTGTTTATATATTTATGGATGATCGGATGATTGTTTCTAAGCGGACGCTTGGGCGATTTGTTTATAAGTGGCCGATTTGTTTATGAGTAGTTGCTAGGGCGATCGTGGCTTTGGTGTTGTGTTTAAGTGTGGGTGAATGCTGATGGATATATTACTATATATACATACATATGAATATATTTATAATATAATTTTAACTTTTATTAATAAATAATCTTTGTTTTTTGTTGATTTGTTGATACATATTTAATGTTATGTTTTTTAGTTTGATATTAATTATTTTATTTCTTATTATAGTAAATTAATGAAATTAAATTAAACCAATTCCTATTTAAAACAATTGTTTTTATGAATTGATGACTTCGCGATTCTGCAATTCGAGCCCTAATTCGGTCAACCAATTCTAAGTTGAGGTAGGCATACGCCAATGTTCATGTCCCCTGCATACACATATGCACATACACACACGTACATGTAAAAGCCCACAGGCACATGCTTCTACAAGTGATATTCAATAATTGTGAGCATCGCATTCCATGTGAACACACACACAATCAATTATACATGTACAAGACCGACCAAATGCAAATGCTGGGTTTTAAAATTGCTACAAGCAGCAAGAGTAACGCACGCAGGTCACAAATTCTCATACATGTAGCAAGGGACTACAAGTGTGTGCGTTCATGCCCGTCGCGAGATCATATTCTTTATGCGCCTCAACGCCTTCATACCCTTCCCATAAATATACAGCTACGAAAAATAAAATAGCACCACTTGCATGCTCAGAGTTTGAGGAGTTCTCCTGGACACATTTATCAATGTATTGATGTAATTTTTTCACTCACGTAAGCAGAAATTATTTAGTTATTACGACATAAAAGATTTACCATAATAATATTCATAAATTTTATATATTTCAAAAAATTCTCAAAAATGCCGAAAAAATGCCGAAAAAAATAATAGCACCACTACTCCTTTTCGAGAAGCGCTAACATTTTGTTTGCATGAATGTCGCAAACGATTTTAAGATTTCGGTATACTCTTCACTCAAAAGAAAAGAGCTGGGACCGTCGCGAAGAAATTTCAATTTTTGTGCGCTGCTGAGCTTCATGATTTGAGAGCCCACAGAGAGAGAGCGCACTGATTTCGTCGTACTATCTTTCATTACCCGAGCCATCCAATACCAAGCCGAGCGAATACGAAGTTGGCCGGGACTTGCTAGACAGATGTTGCGGCGTGGAAAAACGTTGCTCTACATGTTTAGTCTATGTGTTATTTGGTTAGTGTTTGTACTCAAAAAGTGCACGATCAATATAATAATTATCTATTACTCGATAAAAATTACCAAAAGCTACAATATAATCAAAAAGCATAATTGTTTTTTACTAAATTTTTTTAAAGCCAAATTAAATTACATTTACAAAGGGACTGTGAATGAGTATTCCGCAGTCGGTAGCGCCCGACTGCAACGTTCTTACTTGTTATGTATACGAATGGATCGAATAGTGTCAACAAAAGCTTTTCTTTTCAAAAACAGTTACTTCATTGAATTATATTTCAATATTAAATAAAAGAAAAATAAATAGAAATTATTTTTAAATTGATAAGTTAAACAAATTTAAATAGAATTGGAATTACCATATTTTTCGCTATGTCACTGTCAGCCAAAGATAACTTAAGGAAGGGTTCTACTCAACTAAGCCATATATGTGATCTGAATACTAAAAAACCGTCACCCCATCGGCGTCTTGTATCTATTGTTGCAACTATATCGCGGGCGTCGCGTAATGTCGATACGATTTATAGTATGTTGATGAAGGGAGTCAATATTTTTCGCTTGAACTTTTCTCACGAATCGCATGAATCCCATACTCAAACTATTGAAATAGTTAATAAAAGTCTTCAACGAATAAAGAACGAGTTGGGTCATACATTTTCTGTAGCATTTGCTGTAGATGCACGAGGGCCACAAATTCGAACCGGATTATTGGAAGGTGGAAATGAAATTCAATTACGTAGTGGAGAAAATATACGTTTATCGATTAACCGCGATCTTTACGATAAAGGAAGTAAAGAAGCCATTTACGTGGATTACCCAAATATTATAAATGTCGCGAAACCAGAGGATCGCGTTTTCGTTGATGATGGAAAACTTTTTTTAACTATTCTTGAGGTTGGTGTGGACGGGCTTGTTTGTGAGGTAGTTCAAGGAGGATTGCTGGGTAATAATTGCAATGTAATATTACCTGAAGTGGAGATAGACTTGCCTGCTGTTTCTGAAAAGGATATGGACGACTTACAGTTTAGTGTAAAGTCTAATATAGACATTGTCTTCGCATCGGGTGTACGAAGTGCTAAGAATATAAGAGAACTACGCTACGTGCTTGGTGATAAAGGCAAACACATTAAAATCATTGCAAAAGTGGATAGCAAGATTGCTTTAAGTCGTGTACCAGAAATAATGAATGCATCGGATGGATTACTTCTTAGTCGGGCTGATCTAGGAACACAGATCCCAATTGAAAAATTATTCATAACTCAAAAATCAGTATTGGGTCAATGTAATAAGGCTGGCAAGCCTGTAATAATTGCATCAAATGTGCTCGAATCAATGCGCCTCAATCCATTTCCTACTCGTGCAGAATGTTTTGATCTTGCAAATGCAGTCATTGATGGGGTCGATTGTATTATGCTGTCATCTGAGGTTGCTATAGGTTTATATCCTATTGAGACTATTGGAATTTGTGATACATTGTGCCGCGAAGCAGAAAAAGTTGTTTGGTATCGCGATCTTTTTGAGGATTTAGTACATGAAACCCAGGGAGAATTGGATGCTTCTCATTCGATAGCTATAACTGCCATTGAAACCGCCAGGCGTACCAAAGCTACGCTCATTATAGCACTCACAACATCGGGACGATCTGCAGCTCTACTAAGCAAATTTAGACCACGTTGCCCAATTCTTGCAGTTACTCGATGTGAGCGGGCAGCGCGTTGGGTTAATTTACATCGCGGTATATTACCATTACTTTATCAGGTGAACTGTGCTGAAAATTACGCTACGGATGTTGACGCACGCGTCCGATTTGCACTAACCAGTGCTAAAAAAATGGATTTAATTAGTGATGGTGATCCCATAGTAATTGTAAGTGCTTGGAAGGATGGAGGAGGCTTTACCAATAATGTCCGGGTGGTCTATTCATTTTTTGAGGCTGATCGCATGGAATGTTTATTTCGTGCTGATCATAGCAGCTCAAATAAAAACACTATATTGCAATCAAAACATGTAAAGTCAGATCAATATACAAAAACTTAGTAAAAACATTAAAATTCTTAAACCGTTATAAAAAAAAAACTTAAGAAAGGAAAAATAAATTCACGTCTATTATCAATGATAAGGACTAGGATCAAAAACTCATCGACGTTTTTACTTGTTATACCCTGAACCCATTGAAAATGGGAAATCAGGGTATGATTTTGTTAAAATGTATGTCACAGGCAGAAGGAGGCGTGGCAAACACCACAAAGCATATCTATTCTTGAGCGACGAGCTGAGTCGATTTAGCCCTGTCCGTCTGTCCGTATGTTTGAACGCGTCGATTTCAGAAGATATAAGATCTAGAAACTTGATTATTTTTTTTTAATGACCGTATATCCACACTGGAAGCCAACACTGCAACATATTGAGATATACATGAATAACTATGCGTGGTATCCCTTGTCAAATTTGGATAGTTTAGTTACCAGTAACATTCTCGAATATCTCTATTATAATATTGTTACGCCTCTTTAGGGGCGTGGCATACCAAAAGAAACCTTGTAATTTTTTCATTTTTTGAGCATCCAAATTTTGCAGCTAGATTACCGTTAACTTGTTCTATGAGCTGGCCAAAATGAAGTGTCTACGCACAGTAGGGGCGTGTCAAATTAAATTTTCTACAGTATGAGAAGTATCAAATTCTTCAAGTGCTGGATTACGGAGCAACGTAGCCACAACGGACAACGACAGAAAACGACACGAAAAAATCTAACTGCGATCAACCGAATACAGTCTGCATCGACGGGCAACAGAGAAATAACAAGAACGGAGAGCACTAAAACGAAACAGCATAGCATCGGACGACAACGGACAGAAATCTAACGGTGGCTCTCCTTTCTGCACAGCAGCGCAGCCGAAACAAAGAGAGCGCGCAACAAAGCGCATACGACTCAACAGAGCGACGCATAGCTGCGCAAAGAGCAAAAAGCTTTCGCACTGCAAAACGCAATGCAGCGGCGCAGAGTTAAGAGTGCAGAGCGACGCTCAGAGTAAGTGATAATAAAACTATCACTTTTTCTTGGACTCTGGAAGCGAACGGACGTACCCACAGAACACGAACTTTCATGGCACCCGTGTTTTTTTTATACTCATACACGAAGTGAATTAGTATATTGGTTTTGTGCAATGTCCGTCTTGCTGTCCGTCCGTCTGTCCGTCTGTCCGTATGAACGCAGTTCATTTGAAATTTGGAACACATACTCGTGTATAAATTCGATTTATAAAGTGTTAAAATTTTCCCGATCCCCCAAATGCATTTTCCGATATACCAGAAATCATGTTAGTTGAAGAGCTAGAAAGTTGGAATTTGGTATGTAGGTCCGCGTTGACCCCCCAAGTTCAAAAAGCTATGGTGGATATATCTACGCCCATGGGGGCGTGGCAAATCAGATAAAACTGTATCTCATAAAGTTCTAAAGCTAGAACGTTGAAATTTCGCACGTGAGCTAATGCTATAATTCTATAATGACTGATGAAAAAATGTTATGTCTACGCCTACTGGGGGCGTGGCAAATCGGACCTGAAGATATAGTAATTTTTCAAATTTGGCTATATTTTAGGCACTATTGATGCTAGAGACTTGTAATTTGGTATATATACGCGAGTTGACCACCCAAGTCCAACAAGCTATGGTGGATATATGTCCGCCCAAAGGGGGCGTGGCAAACCGCAAAACTTTACAGTTTAAGAGCTAGAAGCTTCAAATTTGGATAGTTGAGTTACTGGTAACCTCCTCTATCGATGCCCCAAAAATAATTTTCACGCCTCTTTGGGGGCGTGGCATATCGAAAAATACCCTGTAATTTTCACATTTTTTTGAGCGTGAGCATTCAAATTTCGCATTTACGTTACCGTTAGCTCTTTCTAAGAACCGGCCAAAAATGAGGTGTCTACGGCCACTAGCGGCGTGGCAGTCGGCATTTGTAGTATCAAAATGCGACATTTATATGCTTGAGCTATCTATGTATGTACATGTATATACAAATAGGCTTAATAGGCATTGATAACATGGAAGGAAACATTTTTATAAAATTTAAAAATAAAATTTAAATATTTAAAACATATAAAAGAAGCTGAAATAACAAAATTTGCAATTTACAAAAAAAGAGTATTCCGCGGGATTTGAACTCGCACCCAAGTCATGTTTGTCAAAAGAACAAAAACAAATTGAACAAGTAAGAAAGCTCTAGTCGAGACTGCTCGACTAAGAGATCCCCTGAACCTTCGAGCAACTGAGCACACACACACGCATACAAACAAACACACGCACACACAAACACACACACACACACGCATATACAGGCGATTGCGCTTGGGTTGCGCTGCAGTGTTGGCGATATTATGAGAACTTATTGCTGGAATAATTTAATTTCTAGACGTACGATCGTAATTAAACTTTCAGAACGTAATCATGATGTATAAACGTATGTGTATACCGAAGCTCAAATCTCTAGTATTTGATATACGACTTCTAAAAAGATGAGTGTGAGGGGGTGGATATAGAGGCGGGGGGTAAATTTTAACAAAAACCGAAATTGTATTAAATACGTCTTAATATATATTTAGAATTTGGACACTCTAGCTATAATGATGTAGGAGATATAAATTTTTAACTGGCATTCGATAAGGTTCCATCGATAAAAAAATATCGGAATGAGTTATCGTTTTTTAGTGATAAACTCGATATGCGCGCGATATATACGGACATTTAAAAAAAAAGTTGAAGTCTCTAGCTCTTATATATTCTGAGATCGACGCGTTCATACATACGGACAGACGGACGGACGTACGGACGGACGGACGGACAGACAGACAGACGGACAGGGCCAAATCGACTCAGCTCGTCGTGCTGATCAAGAATATATATACTTTGTGGGGTCTGCCACGCCTCCTTCTGCCTGTTACATACATTTCAACAAAACCATTATACCCTGATTTCCCATTTTCAATGGGTTCAGGGTATAACCAGCGCCTTTGCCGACAGCGCTACCACCTACTGCCAACAACTGTAATTTAAATGAAATCCAAAAATGAGATTCTTGTTGTGACGCATTATAGAAAAGGAGAGCCAGAGTAGCGGTTGGTAAATTCAAGAACAAAGCAAAAACAAATCAGTCTCATTTCAACGCTAGAGTATTCATTTATGTGTACATACATACACACATACAAATGTGCGCGTGCATAAGAAACGCTGGAATGCTTGATGCTACATATGCGTGCAGACTTATGTACATACATATGCATGCATAAATGCGTACATACATACATATATGAGGGCTATTTAAGAAGAAACAAATTTAAACTTATAAAATTGTTCAATTAGAAAAAAGAATAAAATAAAAATCTATTTTATAAAAAACGAAATATGTATGAAAAAAATACACAACATTGAAGAGGCTTTGAACCTCCGCCGCTACGATCAATATAATAATTATCGATTACTCGATAAAAATTACCAAAAGCTACAATATAATCAAAAAGCATAATTGTTTTGTACTAAATTTTTTTAAAGCCAAATTAAATTAAATTTACAAAGGGACTGTGAATGAGTATTCTTGTATTACTTGTTTTTCTTAGTGAGGGCGTGTCAATGCCGAGTGTTAGGTGAGGTTATTATTAGTGAAGGAAAACGAATTAAAGACATAATTAAAGAGAATTCAATTTACACCGGGCTGGTTCTGGTCGGCTGCCGGCTAGTCGGCTCTCGAGATTGGTGCTCTTGGATACACGTGCCCTGCCACAGCCCACAACACGATCGCACTATTCAAATCTGAGTGCGACTGGGCGGCCGCGGGCTATTCTGCTCTCGACATTGGCTCTCGTGGATACAAGTGTCTCGAACTGTCCACAGCACTGATCGCACTATTTAAATCTGAGTGTTATACACCAGAGTTGAATAGAGGCGATGGCCAGCTTGGCTGTGTGCTTCACTTGGCTATACCGGAGACCGGGTCAGCAGCCATATAGCGGCTTAATTATAGCAACCAGTTGGTTTCTAGCAAGAGATTTTGCGCCCCAATACGGATAGCTCGGCCATCTCGGCCCACTATCCATTCTCATTCCTCGGTCCCGGAAATTTACTAAATTTGAATGACCCTGGGAGAGACTGAGTAATTGTAATGGTAACGCCTGACTGCAACGTTTTTAATTGCTTGCTTATGGTGACTGTCAAGCTATCGAGATTTTTCGAATAGCTTTAAATATATTAAACGATTGAAATTTCTTAAGGATTAGATTACTGATAAGAGGTCTTGTATCATGCCTAAGCAAGCCACTTCATCCTTTAAACGAGCAAGCAACTTTGCCCCGCATAGTTCCAGTTGGGAACCGGGAGCGTTTTTAAAGGCGAAACTCGATACTTGGAACGAAGTAACCTGTTGATGATATGCTGTCCTCTGGACACAATACAAATGCAGGCTGGGAAACTCATTATTTAGACCGCTGCTAAAGTAACTGCAAAAATCTAGCCATGCAGTGTGACATGCAGACGGAAGACTCTCGTCCCAATCCAGTTTATGCCTCCAGAGTTGTTGCAAGAAAATTTTAGTCTTCGTTATTACTGGGCCGACCAGGCCGAGGGGGTTGTAAAACCGAGCAAGACGAGAGAATTGCTGGTTTTGTTCCATATGTCACCGTATCATGCGTGAAAAATTCCAACGCAGTCCAGCTCAGGTACATTTACGCAACGACATTTTGCATATATCGCCGGTGAGTGCAAATGAATAGGATCGGAAACTCAGTAATATGTCGACCCATTTCTGCTGAATGACAGGACCTGCCATTAGAATGTCATTTAAAGACTGACCAGTTGTCATAGATGCTGACGACGCGAAGCTGCTCGTTGTGCTATCTTCCTTCAGAACACAGTGATGAGGAAGAATATATTTGCATTGATGAAATGAATTGCGAAGAACACGTGACATAAAATACTCATAAAATGCATTGCACATTGCTGTACGGGTCACGCAACGATACATTTTGCAAATATCGCCGGTGAGTGCAACTGAATAGGATCGGAAGGGCAATTATATGTCGACCAATTTCGACTGAATGACATTAGAATGTCAGTTAAAGTCTGACCAGTTGTCATAGATGCTGATCTATCAAGGTCGACTCGAAACTTGGTAGTTATGCTATCTTCCTTCAGAACGCAGTGACGAAGAAGAAAATATTTGCATAGATATAATGAATTGCGAGGAACAAAACTGAGAAACCGAAAGACGCGCTTGCTGGGAATCTCAAAGAACGTCGCAACTAAGCTTAACAGACAAGCGTACTGAATATTGGCCACTAGCCAACCGATTGTAATGCTTCGCAGTCTGAGTCTTCCTTGCTGATCTTTACAATGGAGTCGCTGCAGCTCTCAACTTCCCAGAAGCGACGAACGAGAGTATCCAATTGGATATCAGCACAGGATTCTGTAGTCAGATCCGAAGGCGCCTTTGAAGCTATTAGCACAGAGTTGTGGTTGCGAGCCTCTCCACCTAATACAACCAAGATGAGTCTTCTGTAGCAATGGAAGTCCAGGTATCAACTTGATTTGTCCCACACAGAGCAAATAAAAAAACAGGCTAGCTCCGATAAGAAGATATACTCGTTGCGGTCTATGAAAAGCTGGATCTGCCAAGTCAATATTTTGCGGTATGCTCCAATTGCTCGTATTTACATTAGAACTGGCTGTTATATTTATAGCTACCATAACAGTTATGCTTATTGTACTCAGATGCGTGAGCTTGAAGAGTGATGCAACCGATTGCTCCCTTAAGTTGTAGGAGATTCGCAGATCTGGCTGTAATGAGATAAGAGAGTAATGGCTGGCGCTGAGGGCTGATCTGCACTCTTGATGCTGAAGATTGTTGATGGGGCGGAATTACTGGCTGCGATGTGGGCGAGATGAAGAAGCGTATGATGCTTGACTCCACAGACCCGACAACTGCGCGAGCCACATTATCGCGCTTGATAACCGCCCTTAAGATAATTTAGACATAAGTTAGCTTTTCGGACCACATTCAGGCGAAGATAAAAGTAACTTTTTTTGTATAATTATCATTAGAAATTTCCAAAGAGCGAATCGTATTCAACGCAGCGTCATCGAGACAGGACCGGAGGTACTGATATCTTTCCATTTTGCTGATTTCTGTTAATGATTGTAGAAAACATTGAGTAGAAATCAGCCCAATTGGCATATCCGCCTCTGAACGTAGGTATCTTTAATGGCGGCAACGCAGGTGCGGTCTGCTTTTTGGGAGCGGATGCGTGAGGAGGGTCACTTGGTCAACCAAACGTGGACCTATGATGGACTTGAGCACTACGACTTTGAACTCGGACACTATTGTTGACTGCATGACCATTATTAAATTTCCGCTCTGCTTAGAATTCAACAGTGGTACATTCGTTTGAACTGACTGCATTAGTTCATGTGGATCATATTCACGTTCACGTTCTAATTCTCTATTAAATGCGTTATTCATTCCGCGATCTGGCGCTGGCACTAATGGCAATGTCACTTTACCACTAAGGCAGCACAAACCGGGCGTTTCACCAGCAAACTTCAATGCGGCACAATGCAGGCAAACAACGTCCATTGGACCAATGCAAACTAAACGATGCAAGCTGTAGCCAATGGTGCAATCATATCGAAACGCTACTCGGTTCAAATTTCTTATTGCCGTTTCACGGGCTGCCTCTCTTTGAGAAGCACGAATTAAGGCCTTTCTTTGCTGGGAACTAACGCGGCGCCTTTCTCGGGCGATTTCTCGTTCTTCGTCAGATAATTGACTCGCGTTTTTCCGTTGCCTAATTGCATTATGGGTCCGCCGGGAAAGATTAGATCTTCTAGGACGCGGCATTTTTATTAATAGTAATACTGATACTAATACTGTAAGATCAGAAGCGTTTTTCTGTCTAGCATGAGTTCAGAGTATGGGGATGCTGTTCTAACTAAACTAATGAGCCGTATATGAAATTCAGCGCATCGTAGGTGCAACGTTTATTCGTAGAGTTCTTGATATACACTAAAAGTACAAACGTATGAGCAAGCGCAGCTTGCTTAGAGCTAGGCGAATTAATGCAAGTAATAAGAGTTCACCACGCAAGAGAGATAGAGTAATTAGGGTGAACCCAAATGTAAAAATATAGGTATAAAATTCAAGTTAACAATAAGATAAGTGAATTTGGCCCAACATCCCGGCCCCATTGAATGACGAAGTCTTTCAAGAGACAGGAAGAATCGCTATTTTGTGAACTGGTCTCCGGATTATGCCTTTGGTAGTGCGGACATCTACCACTCGTACTCGTTGATCTCGTCCAGGAATTGTAGCTGTAATGCGACCCATTATCCACTTCTGAGAAGGTACGTTGTCTTCATGTATGAGAACCATGTCCCCGATAGAGATACTGGGTGATGGTTTGGTCCACTTGTGGCGCACGTTCAGCTCATTGAAGTAGTCTGTCAACCAGCGTCGCCAAAAATATTGTTTGATACCAGTTATCAAACGCCAGCGATCCAAAGATTTCAACTGTTCATCTTCTATGTTGTGTTCAGGCAATGCTCGCAGGGAGTCTCCAACTAGAAAGTGACCAGGTGTCAGAGCACCCAAGTCGCTTGGATCTGATGATAGTGGTGTGAGTGGGCGTGAGTTGAGGATGGCTTCTACTTCTGCTGTGATTGTGGCCAATTCCTCAAACGTGCAACGGGCGTTCATAAGGCTGCGCGTCATAAGCCCCTTGGCGCTTTTAACTGCGGCTTCCCAGAGGCCGCCAAAGTGTGGTGCTCTGGGTGGGATGAAACGAAAGTTTATGAATTCATTTGTGCAAAAACTAATAATTGACTGTTGATTTTCTTGCTTGAAGAAGTAGTTTCGCAGTTCCTTTAATTGATTGCTTGCTCCAGTGAAATTCGTGGCATTGTCGCAAAATATATCCACAGGCAATCCTCGTCGTGCAATCATGCGCCTCAACGCGGCTAAGAAAGCATCCGTTGAAAGGTCAGATACCACTTCGATATGCACAGTCTTGGTGGCGAAGCATACAAATATGGCAATGTAGGCCTTGCGAGGAGCCTTGCCCTGAATGCGGAGATAGACGTTGACTGGTCCACAAAAGTCAACTCCACAGTGAGCGAAAGGTCTCGATGGCGTCAATCGCTCTACAGGCAGATTTCCCATGAGTTGCTGTTGCAACCTTGGCTTGTAGCGCACACAGTGCACGCACCTTCTGACAATAGAGCGAGCCAGGTCTCGAGCATTTACGATCCAGAATTGCAGACGAATTAGTGCGACAAGTGCCTTTGAGCCAGCATGATAGTGTTGCACATGAAGAAACTGCACGTAGTGACGAACAAAATCATCTTTGCTGGGAAGTATGATTGGATGTTTCTGAACCTCCGGAGCATTTGCCAATTCGAGACGGCCGCCAACCTTCAATAGTTGATATCCGTCTGTAATCTGTAAAAATGGATTTAGAAATTTTATATGACTTGATATTTGCCTATTTTTGTTCAAAGCGTGAATTTCATCTGCGAAGTGTTGCTGCTTGCGCATCTCAAGTGCTACAATCGCAGGATCTGGTTCATGATGTTTGTCTCTTGGCCAAGTGTTTGAGCTCTGCCTTAGATACGCCGGCCCCATAAACCAGATTGATTCGTTCAATTCGATGGGTGTACACCCCCTCGAGACCAGATCGGCGGGATTCAATTTAGTTGGGACATGTCTCCAATGACAGTCCGGTGTAGCTTCTTGTATGTCAGAAACGCGGTTTCCAACAAAGGTTGATAGTGTCGACGAATGTTGCTGTATCCAATGAAGAACTATCGACGAGTCGCTCCACAGATAGGTCTGTTTCGATGTGAAAATCCCTTGATTTTCACGTAGAGTTGGGCCAGTAGGTGAGAAGCAGCGAGTTCCAGTTTTGGTAGCGATAACTTACGAGTTGGTGCTACTCTGCACTTTGACGTGATCAGGTGAACTTGAACCTCGCCGTCCGCTGCAACTGTGCGTGCGTAAAAGCAGCATCCATATGCACGTATGGAAGCGTCACAGAATCCATGCAACTGCAACTCCTTGGTGTTCGGCTGCATACAGAATCGAGGTATTTTCAGCGACTCTAGTGAAGTAAGTGATGCAGCAAACGATTTCCAAGCTAAATAAAGGTTTTGCGGCACAGACTCATCCCATTGTAATTTGACTATCCACAGTTCCTGTAGAATGATCTTTGCTGTCACAATGATTGGCGCTACCAATCCCAATGGATCAAAAAGTGAAGATGCCACAGATAAAATTGTCCTCTTGGTGATTGCATCAACGGAGCATTTGGGTCGAAAGGCAAATAACAACACATCCAGACGTTGGCTCCATGCTAAGCCCAATGTGCTAGTAACTGAGCCATCTTCTAGATTCAAATCTTTGATCGTGCTGTCGTCGACAAAGTCCGGATGATTCGAATGCCATTTTGCTAATTCAAATTTGCCCTTGCCAAGTACTTCGATGACCTCTGCCTTGAGTTGTTGCAGGCCTTCTGCTGTGTCATGCCCACAAAGAAAGTCATCCACGTAGAATGATGAATTTATAGCTTGTGATCCCAATTTGTGAGTTTGCATATGTAGATCAGCCAAATATTTCATACTGCGTATGGCGAGATATGGTGCTGAGGCCGTACCATATGTGACTGTGTTTAGTGAATATGTCCGTAGTGGTTTGTCTGTTGAATCTCTCCAAAGAATGTATTGGAACTTGCGGTCACGATAGTCTACCAATACTTGCCTGAACATTTTCACTACATCTGCAGTCAGTGCATATTTGTACGTTCGAAAGCGTAGCAGAAGCGTATATAGATCAGTCTGAATAGTCGGTCCAACCATTATCAAATCATTGAGTGATTGTTGCGATGAAGTTCGATTTGAGGCATCAAAGACAACTCTGAGCTTCGTTGAAGTGCTATTTGGCTTGAAGACGCAGTGATGTGGTATGTAATTATGTGGCTCGTCAAGCCTTGGTGAGTGTACCAAACTCATATGATTTAAATCTTCATATTCGCGCAGAAATGCTTTGTATGTTGCCCCTTAACTCGGGATTGCGATTTAAGCGCCGTTCCAGTGACTCGAATCTCAGCTTAGCAGACTCATATGAAGATCCTAGATGTCGTGGGTCATCCTTGAATGGTAGCCGAACAATAATTCTACCATCTGCTTGTTGGCGTACAGAGCGAGTAAACATTTGTTCGCACTGCAGTTGCTCAGGTATGAACTTGTCGATTGGTTTACTCAAGTCTTCGATACGCCAGAGTCGTTCCAAATTGTTGTTTATTGACTCCTCCTGTGAGAGCGAGTAGCAGTGCGTCTGTGGCTGTCCTCCCTTATAGCGTCCAGACGCAATCCATCCAAGTAACGTTTTCTGAAGTATAGGAAGGTTGGGACCCAATTTGATTTGTCCCACTTCAAGAATTTCAAAAAATGTTTCGGTGCCAATAAGTAAATCGGTATGACGAGTTTTGTGAAACTTCTCATCAGCTAAAGGTGTGTTCTTCGGTATGTTCCATGATGAAGTGTCGATGTCCGATTCTGGCTGATAGGCAATGTGTGACGTTACGCAGAAATCAATGGGCATCTTGAAATCCTCCAAGCGTGATTTGATTGTGGCCGAAGTGCCAAACTTGATGTATGTGTGTGACTCACCAACGCTACAGATTCGCATGTGACGTTTGACCTTTGGCAAGCGTAGTGCTTGTGCGAACTGCTCTGAGATGAAGTTCACCTGTGAGCAAGAATCCAATAGAGCACGACCGATCCTGTAGTTTCCAGATGCATCCATGACCTCAACGATGGCCGTTGCTAGAATGACTTGGTCTGTTCGATTGGTGTGTGTATGTGTCACCACATCATTTGAATTCGAGCCGCTGGGCAACATAGTTGTCGATCTACTCACAGCTGCCTCTCGATGTAGTAAGCTGTGATGAAGTCTCGAGCAACATCGACATCGTTGAGTAGAAGGACACTTGGATGCCTGGTGGCCCTTGCCAAGACAGTTTAGGCACAGACCATGTCGTTTCGCTGCTTCATAGCGCTCTGCAACCGACATCTCTTGAAGTCGACTGCAACGTGAGACTCGATGCTCTGAGCTAAGACAAAGAGGACATGAGTGAGTTGAACAATTAAAATAATCCAATGATT
The DNA here is from genome assembly GCF_054131105.1 of Drosophila navojoa. Lineage (NCBI taxonomy): Eukaryota > Metazoa > Arthropoda > Insecta > Diptera > Drosophilidae > Drosophila > Drosophila navojoa. The sequence continues at coordinate 20,650 of NW_028301758.1, forward strand.
CGTTCCATTTGCGCTTAGTTTCCATGTCCATCTTATCCATAACAATGGCTATTAACATTGCCTGTGCGATTTGTGCCTCGTTGCCTAATGATTTTAGCGAGTTGTACAATGCTGTAGAGTTGTCAATCAAACTTCGAATTTCGTGGCTGCTTGACTTTGATACACTCTTGAGCATAAATAATGACGAGATATTGTCCAAGAACACTAATGTTGGATTGTCGTAGCGTTGATTCAAACGATCAAGTGCCTTTCGGTAGTTTTCAGGTGTGATCTGAAATGCCTTTACCGTTTCTAATGCTGGTCCCTTTAAGCAGCTGATTAGTTGATTAAACTTCTCGATGTTTGATAAGCTGTTCTGTTGATCCACCATTTGGTTGAATAGCGCACTAAAATTCTTGTAGTCCGCATAATTGCCATCAAATGTAGGTAACGCAAGTCTGGGCAGCTTGGCCGACGATAAGAATGTGGGCCCAGATACCGCAGCGAATGTTGATTCGTGTATATCCTCCGTGAGTTGCTCTGTAATGCAAACCTTTATTTCTACATACAGTTCCTCCAATTCGGTGCGTCCTGTATCGGTCGAACATTCCTTTTCAATTTGAGTCTGCAATACCATTGCTTGCTTAAAGTAAGCTTCCAAAATTTCCAAGCGACACTTTAATTCAGCTTGAACTGGTGCAGATTTCCCTTCTCTTAATTTGGGATCGACAACATTGCGGATGCGGCTAATATTGCGGCGAGTATTCGCGCGCTGTGTTTTAAGGCTCTCCAGAGACATTATTCGATCAACAACAACTTTATGGGTTTATTTAAATAACGATGATCAAATTCACTACCAGAGTTAAACCCAAATCGCACAAAATATTTATTAGCGCGAAGAAGAATGCAAGTGACTAATTTCACTCAACTGAGCTAATGTTGCGTGATGAATATAAGAGCGACGAATAATGCAAGAGACAAATTCCACTCAACTGAGCTTGCAGAAATTCGGCGATGAGTTTCACTCAATAATATCATATAATATCAAGTGAGAAGAGTAATTCCAGCGGTGAATTGTATATGTATATGTGTATGTAAGTGCGTTTGTGATTAACCGCACTTATGTATTTCGAATTCGACGAATATGATTTATCCAAACGTTTGACGAATATGATGGTAAGCGCTCTGCCAATAACTTGCTGCTGCGATCGCGGGGGGATCGTAGGGGTAGCGAAGTGACGAAGATTGCAAGCAGAAGCTGCTTTGCTGCGAGAGATTGACGAAACGAAGAAGATGACTCGGTGATGCGACGACGGGGGCCACAGAGCGACAGCGAAGTCAACCAAAGCGAATGACCGGTGCGAACAGCAAGGCAAGCGAGTGCATGCACAACTAATAGCTTGTATGCTGATATATCCCACTTATGCACAGAAGTATGTATGCAGAATATGTCTGTACATAAGCCAAATTATAACTCTAAATGCGTTCCACGGAACTTGAACAGCAATGCCCCACGTTGGGCGCCAAAATGTAAGATCAGAAGCGTTTTTCTGTCTAGCATGAGTTCAGAGTATGGGGATGCTGTTCTAACTAAACTAATGAGCCGTATATGAAATTCAGCGCATCGTAGGTGCAACGTTTATTCGTAGAGTTCTTGATATACACTAAAAGTACAAACGTATGAGCAAGCGCAGCTTGCTTAGAGCTAGGCGAATTAATGCAAGTAATAAGAGTTCACCACGCAAGAGAGATAGAGTAATTAGGGTGAACCCAAATGTAAAAATATAGGTATAAAATTCAAGTTAACAATAAGATAAGTGAATTTGGCCCAACAAATACAAAACCCCAAAACAATCGAGATATATAAATATGAAACTAACTAATGTCTAAGACAAACAAATTTTTTATACTCATTCACGAAGTGAATTAGTATATTGGTTTTGTGCAATGTCCGTCTTGCTGTCCGTCCGTCTGTCCGTCTGTCCGTATGAACGCAGTTCATTTCGCCGCTATTGAAGCTAGAGACTTGAAATTTGGAACACATACTCGTGTATAACTCCGATTTATAAAGTGTTAAAATTTTCCCGATCCCCCACTAGGGGCGTGGCAAATCGGAAAATGCATTTTCCGATATACCAGAAATCATGTTAGTTGAAGAGCTAGAAAGTTGGAATTTGGTATGTAGGTCCGCGTTGACCCCCCAAGTTCAAAAAGCTATGGTGGATATATCTACGCCCATGGGGGCGTGGCAAATCAGATAAAACTGTATCTCATAAAGTTCTAAAGCTAGAACGTTGAAATTTCGCACGTGAGCTAATGCTATAATTCTATAATGACTGATGAAAAAATGTTATGTCTACGCCTAATAGGGGCGTGGCAAATCGGACGTGAAGATATAGTGATATTTCAAATTTGGCTATATTTTAGGCACTATTGATGCTACAGACTTGAATTTTGGTATATATACGCGAGTTGACCTCCCAAGTCCAACAAGTTATAGTGGATATATGTCCGCCCAAAGGGGGCGTGGCAAACCGCAAAACTTTATATCTCCTACAGTTTAAGAGCTAGAAGCTTCAAATTCCTCTATCGATGCCCCAAAAATAATTTTCACGCCTCTTTGGGGGCGTGGCATATCGAAAAATACCCTGTAATTTTCAAATTTTTTGAGCGTAAGCATTCAAATTTCGCATTTACGTTACCGTTAGCTCTTTCTAAGAACTGGCCAAAAATGAGGTGTCTACGGCCACTAGGGGCGTGGCAGCCGGCATTTGTAGTATCGAATTGCGACATTTATATGCTTGAGCTATCTATGTATGTACATGTATATACAAATAGGCTTAATAGGCATTGATAACACGGAAGGAAACATTTTTATAAAATTTAAAAATAAAATTTAAATATTTAAAAAATATAAAAGAAGCTAAAATAACAAAATTTGCAATTTACAAAAAAGAGTTTTCCTCGGGATTTGAACTCGCACCCAAGTCATGTTTGTCAAAAGAACAAAAACAAATTGAACCGGCGCCTTTGCTGACAGCGCCACCACCTACTGTCAATGATTGTAATTAATATGAAATCCAAAAATAAGATTCTTGTTATGAGAGTAGCGGATGGTAAATTCAAGAACAAAGCAAAAACAAATCAGTCTCATTTCAACGCTAGAGTATTCATTTATGTGTACATACATACACACATACAAATGTGCGCGTGCATAAGAAACGCTGGAATGCTTGATGCTACATATGCGTGCAGACTTATGTACATACATATACATGCATAAATGCGTACATACATATATGAGGGCTGTTGAATAATTAAACATTTCCTTATTTAATATGAACTATAACAGCCAAGTGCTACGCTCAACTTGTCCGTTCGTTTGCTTACTCAATACTAACATAAGTTTATCGACTTAACCGATAATTGATCTCGATGCGGCTCTTCATTCGCCGATAATAATGAAAGCTACAAATTATGCTAATGACAAATATGCTAAAAAATGATAAATGTGCAAAAAAATGACAAATGGTTTCTCAACATCCCGGCCCCCCCTGAAACTCCGTTTCAGAATGTGGTAGAGCTGCTATCTTCGTGATGGGTCGTATAATCTCTCCAGAAACGACCTTGAGTTTAACTGCCCGTACTAATCCATCCTCTCCTGGGTACACTTCGATTACGCGTCCTAAGTTTCATGTTGCTGGAGGCGTATGCGAATCCTTGATGAGTACAATGTCTCCAAGGGATATGTTAGGCATCTTGGTAGACCATTTTGGTCGTTGCTGCAATGCTGTTAAGTATTCCTGCTGCCAACGTTTCCAAAATCCTTGAAGCATTGCCTGAGTATGTTGCCAATATCCCAAGCGATTGGTTGGTACCTCTGCGTAGCTCCCATCTGGAACTGCAGTGTACGTCCGTCCGATCAAAAAATGTGCTGGTGACAAGAATCCAATTTCTGTGTCCGAAGTTGCGCATAATGGACGGGAGTTCACGACTGCTTCTATTTGTGTAAGCAGAGTGCGCATCTGTTCAAATGTAATCACTGTATTTCCGATCACTCGTCGCAAGTGTAGCTTCACGCAACGTACAGCAGACTCCCATTTTCCACCCCAATGTGGAGTATATGCTGGGATGAAATTCCACTTGATGCTTTGCTCCGCCAATTTCCTCGCTACCACTTCATTATGCTCGCGTGAAGTATGTAGTTGTGACATCTCATTTAATGTGCACCGACGAAGTTACGTCCATTGTCGCTGTACATTTCGGCAGGCTTCCCACGGCGGGCCATAAAACGTCTGAGGGCTGCCAGAAAGGTGTCTGTGCTTAGGTCAGTTGCCAATTCTAGATGAAGTGCTGAGGTCACCATGCATACAAAGAGACAGAGGAACCCCTTTCTTTACGCGGGTTGCGTCCCTTGTGTACCTTTAGCAAGATAGGTCCAGCATAATCGACTCCAGTGTGTTCGAATGTAAAGGCCTGCCGCACGCGAGTGGCAGGTAAGATAGCCATAAGCTGTTGTGTAGTATGATGACGCTGCTTGAAACAGTTTAGACATCCATGCGTGATTCGTCGGATGAGGTTTCTGGATCCAAGTATCCAGTACTTCTGACGAATTATAGCAAACATTGCCGAAACTCCAGGATGAAGGTTGAACTGATGCTTATGCTTCAGTAACAGCTCAACTAGTCAATGATGGTTAGGTAATACAATTGGGTGTTTGGCATCTCTATGTAGGTAAGAGTTTTCTAAGCGTCCTCCAACTCGAATAAGGCCATCCTGGTTAACAAATGGAGCTAGCTTGCTCAACTTGGAACGGTGCTGCAGCGGTTGCTTCTTCAACAAGCGCTGCCGATCATTATCAAATGCGTTTTGTGCTTGCCTTAGACAAAACTTTCGTGCTGCGTCAATTTCATGGAATGTCAAGGCTGCTGAATGAAGTGAGTTTCTTGATCGGACGCGATGTACATAGCGCCGAACGTATGCGATGATTCGAATCAGTCGCAGCCTTGATGATACTCTAGTAAGTAAAGCATCAAAGGGGGACGATGCCATGTCCTCCGTTACCGTCAGAATATTGGCCTTGAATTCCGCTTCTGCTGCTGGCGGCACGATGGAACAGCAGAATTTTGATCGTCGAAGCATCTCCAAACACTCCTGGGAATCATGTAGCCAGGACGGACCCTTCCACCATAAGTCAAATTTAAGAAGGTCACCGGCGAGCATTCCTTGGGATACACAATCTGCAGGATTTTCCTTGGTACTCACATGCCTCCAAACGTCCCGTGGGATTGTCTCGAGTATTTCTGCCGTACGATTGGCTACGAACATCTCCAATTTACAGGGTTGATTGACAGCCAGGATAATACGATTGTAGAATCGCACCATGCATATACCTTCACTTCCTTCTTGCCCAAACTAGCTTGAATTGCCTTAACAAGTCTAGTCAGGAGTAGAGCTCCACACAGTTCGAGGCGTGGCAGCGTTGCTAGTTTTAAAGGTGCGACGCGAGTCTTAGCAGCAACAAGATATACTCCTATAGAGCCGTCACTATACTCAACTCTGCTGTAGACAACCGCAGAGTAAGCCTTAAGCGAAGCGTCTGAGAATGCATGTAACTCGATGTGATCCATGTGACTGTCTATGAAGCGAGGTATCTTTAGTTGTTGTAGCGACGAAATGTCCTTGCGATACATCTGCCAAGAGTGCGCCTGTTTCATCGGAAGTTCAGAGTCCCAATCCAAATCAAGCAACCAAAGTTCTTGCAGTAGAATCTTGAATCGGACTACCACTGGTGCCAAAATGCCCAGAGGATCAAAAATGTGTGCTACATCGGATAGCACTTGTCGCTTTGTACAGCTTGCAGTTTCCGATAATACAATGTTGTATGCAAGGTTGTCTTCTCCAGGATCCCAATGTAGTCCTAATACCTTTGATGTTGCTGTTGACATGTTGACTCTATCACCTTGCGCGGTGCATAGTCGTGTGCTATTCGAGATCCATTTTCCCAATTCCAATTGCACACGTGACATGAGTGCAACCAGCTCAGTTTGAATGTCAATAAGTTCTTCCTCTGTCATGGCTCCTGTTAATACATCGTCCACATAGAAATCCTCAAGTAATATCTTAGCTGCTCTAGGAAACTCATGCTCGTGGTCCTTGGCAAGTTGTTCTAACACCCGGACTGCGAGGAATGGCGCAGACGCAGTCCCGTATGTAACTGTGCAGAGTTTGAAGTGTTTCAATGGTGCTGATGGATGTTCTCTCCATAATATTCGTTGAAAGTCCTGATGTTTAGGTGCAACCAAAATTTGTCTAAACATCTTCACAATATCAGCCGAAAATACAAACTTGTGCATTCGTTAAACAGATTGCGTTGTATCCATGGACCAATATGAAGCGCATCGTTTAGAGACCGACCATCTTGGTCTTGAAATGAGCCATCAAATACCACACGCAGCTTTGCACCTAGCACCGGATGGTGCGGCATGTAAAAAACCTTCTTCGAAGTGGCGTCTTCTTCTGCATCTACCTCCTTCATGTGATCCAGTTGTATGTACTCCCTCATGGATTGCATGGACGCTCAACTGCCAAGAAGCGAGACTTGGCTCCATGATAGGTGTCTGCAAACTCTGGGTTTCCTTGCTTGAATGGTAGCTCGACGATGTATCTCCCTTCGGCATTACGGGAGTGTGTTTGGACGAAATGAGTCTCCACTAACTCATCTTCTTTATTGGCAGACGTGCACGATGGAAGTTCTTCCAGTTCCCAAAACCGTTGCAACAATGTGTTGATGTCCATGGTAGCTAGGAGTGACGTAGTTGTAGTTGTACACGCTCCAAAATTTGTCTATTGTGATGATCCATCCAAATATTGAATCAATTGCAATTGTGTTCCCCTGGAGATTACACAACTTATCTCCAGTAAGAACCGTCCAAATGTGATCGTTGCCAAGCAAAATGTCGATTGAAGCGTTGGTATTAAATGCGGCGTCTGCCAGGGTGTGGCCGCTAAACATAGAGAGGTCTGCTGCATTTATAGTTTCTCTCCTCAGTGTCGAAGTAATGTTTCCAAGCACGTGTGCCTTGACCACAAGAGATGCATCTGACACTCGCGACTTGATGTGTAGTGAACAGAGCCCTCTTGTTGTTTCTGCCTTGATTGATGATATTCCAGATATAGATGCGAGAGTGTGAACGGGCCAGACCCAATGTCTGGATACACCGTTCCGAAACGTAGGACAACTCCGAGCCGCAGTCCAATAATATGCGGCAAACAACGTCTAATCCTCGAGAATTGCGCACATACACCTGTGCCGTTGGCAATGTTCTTCTCATATTTGCACCCTTGCCACCTTTTGAAGTATTAACGGCGTTCGTCAGTGCTACTACTGTGCTAGTACCTGATGCCTCATTTGAATCATCCTGTTGATGTTGCTGTGGGTCACCTTTGTCCTTAGTGTTACGTTGGTCGAAGTGCAAGAGTGAGTGATGTCTGCGCTTGCAATGCTTACAAGATGACTTCGATGTGCAAGCGCTCACTCCATGGCCAAGTCTCAAACAATTAAAGCACATGTGTTTGGACTTTGCAAAGGCATATCGCTGCTGAATAGATAAATCCAAAAATTGTGTACATGCCATCAATGCGTGTTCCTTGTTGCACTTTGCACAGCGCTCTGAAGTGGCGAGTAGCGCATGTGCGTTCCTGGTACCTCTGTCCTGTCTAGGCTTGCTGCTTGTCGTAGTTGCAGATTGACTGAGCTCCAGTCGATCACAACGTGCATCCAGGAACTTGAGCAACTGCGTTATCGTAGGATTTGCTATATCTTGACTCTTTTCATACCATTCACGACGTGTGGTGTCATCAACCTTTGCCATGAGCAAGTAAATCAGCGCACAATCCCGATCCGTTTGTCCAGAGGCGTCTAATGCCCGAATTACGGTACCAGCTTCGTTTGTTAGCGATCGAAGCGATGCTGGGTTTTGATCCGCAACCTTGGGCAGTCCAGTAAATGTATCCAACAACACGTTTACCAAATAGCGAGGCTTATCGTACCGATCAACTAACGAATTCCAAGCTATTTCATAGTTGGCATCGGCTAAGGACAGATGCTGAATAAGTTTCGCAGCTTCTCCTTTTAAACAAGATTTTAAGTGATGATACTTGTGGATATTCGTCAACGTTGTCTTGCTGTGAACGGCACTGTCGAATAGACCCTTAAATGCGTGCCATTCCTTATAATCTCCATCAAATGGTGTGATATGGATCCGTGGCAGTTCCCAATCCTTCACAGATGGTCCTGCGCCTTGCTGTGAGCCTGACGGTGACTCGTTATTCACCTGCTGTGGTAGCAGTCGTTGCATTAAGGCCTCCATAGTCTCTATTTGCATCTGCTGCATTTTTTGCATTTGCATCTGAGACTGTTGCTGTAATTGTTGTATTTGTATATGAGACTGTTGCTGTATTTGTTGTAAAATGCCTTGGATGGGCGAATTATCTACTTCTCCAAGCACATTAGATGTGGTATTGGCTTCTTCCAGTTTGTGGGGTTTGTACTCAGCGTGCAGTGTCTTAAGAAGAGCATAAACTCGTTCAAAGCGCTCCTCATATACATTGTTGTCACTTGCTGGATCCACATATCCCTGCACATCTTCATATTTATAAAGTTCGTCACCAAGGTAGACAAACTGCTTCCAAACTTGAACCAGCGTGTCCAATTTTGTATCAATATCGTAGAAGGTGCAGCACTCAGGTGGATGCTCCGCATATCCAGAAATACGGGTAATTGTAGCCTTCAATCTACCTCTGGCTCCCAGTAAAGTGCGTAGATTTTCCATTGTCGCGTGCTGCGTTGCCAGCAGTCAATCCAAGTTGTCCAAAATAGCCAGGTATTAAATTAATGTGATGAAATTGCTGCGTCTCTAGCAGCCGAACAAACCATTAAGACAAATCACCTCAATTTTCCAATAGTGCGTACTGCGTATTACGTATGATGCCGAATATCGATACGTAATTCCAAGAATTTGCAATTGCTGCGTCTCCAGAAGCAAAAACACGACAAGACAAAAACGTCACCTTTCCAATAGTGCGCGCTGTTTATTACGTATGATGCCAAATATCGATACGTAATTCCAAGAATTTGCAATTGCTGCGTCTCCAGCAGCAAAAACACGACAAGACAAAACACGTCACCTTGCCAATAGTGCGCGCTGTTTATTACGTATGATGCCAAATATCGATACGTAATTCCAAGAATTTGCAATTGCTGCCTCTCCAGCAGCAAAAACACGACAAGACAAAACACGTCACTTTTCCAATAGTGCGCGCTGTTTCCAACAACTCCAAGTGAGCATTCAGTAGCAATGCCCAACGGATCCGGCTCGAAGGACCAAACTTATGTTGAATAATTAAACATTTCCTTATTTAATATGAACTATAACAGCCAAGTGCTGGTATGCTCAACTTGTCCGTTCGATTGCTTACTCAATACTAACATAAGTTTATCGACTTAACCGATAATTGATCTCGATGCGGCTCTTCATTCGCCGATAATAATGAAAGCTACAAATTATGCTAAAAAATGACAAATATGCTAAAAAATGATAAATGTGCAAAAAAATGACAAATGGTTTCTCAACAAGGGCTATTTAAGAAGAAACAAATTTAAACTTATAAAATTGTTCAATTAGAAAAAAGAATAAAATAAATATCTATTTTATAAAAAACGAAATATGTATGAAAAAAATACACAACATTGAAGGGGCTTTGAACCTCCGCCGCTACGATCAATATAATAATTATCGATTACTCGATAAAAATTACCAAAAGCTACAATATAATCAAAAAGCATAATTGTTTTGTACTCAATTTTTTTAAAGCCAAATTAAATTAAATTTACAAAGGGACTGTGAATGAGTATTCCGCAGTCGGTAGCGCCCGACTGCAACGTTCTTACTTGTTTATTTATTTCTTGTATTCAAGTATAGCCACACATAGACTACGTACCATACATAATATAAATGCAAAACAAGTAAGAAGCCTCTAGTCGAGACTGCTCGACCAGGAGATAGCCTGAACTCTCCATTCTGATATTCTAATCACTCTGCACTTATGTCAGGCACACATACGTACACACGTACTAGAACGCGCTCTGCTAACAGCCACTGCGGTTAAGCTGCGCTGCAGTGCTGATTAATTTAATTTCTAGACGTCCAATCTTAATGAAACTCAGAACTTGATCATAATGTTCAAATGTATGTACATTCCAAAGCACAAGTCTCTTCTACTACTTGAAATATGTATGCCCTTTACAAAGGTGAGGGTGAGGGGCTGAATTTGGGGGTGGGGGTAAATTTTAACAAAATCCGAAATTATATAAAAATTTTAATTTCTTTTATTCAAGTATGGCCACACATAGACTAAGTACCATACATAAAGTAAATACAAAACAAGTAAGAAGACTTTAGTCAAGACTGCTCGACTAGCAGATACCCTGAACCCTCCAGTCTGATATGAATCATACATGAATCTACATTTAAAATTTGGAAGCTCTAGCATTAAAGGTGTAGTAGATATAAATTAAGACCTAGATTTCGATAAAGTTTTTAATTGATAATAAAATATCGGGAGCAGTTATCGATTTTTAATGATAAACTTGATATGCGAGTGATATACACGGACCTCGGAAAAAAAATTTCAAGTCTCTAGCTCTTATATCTTCTGAGATCGACGGACGGGTATAAAAATGTATATGTCGAAGATCAAGTAGTACTAATATGTTGACGCGCACTGTAATGGTGCTTCTATTTTCCTTTATGCGTGCCTTCGAACTTGTGCGTGTGTGAGTCGAGCCTGTGTGTTCGATGCCCTTGAACAAAGAATGCTCTATGACAGAGTATGGTGGTTGTTTTGGTCACACATTAGCGCAACCTGCATAGTGAAATTATTGAGAGTATTTGGTGGTCAGTATGTGAAATAAGAGTTGTTTGCTATTTCACAACCATTGTAATTTCATAAGAATATTGCATCAGCCGTTTGGTGTGTTGTGACTGGAATATGATTTTTAGCATGGAAATGTCCCGTTGTAGCTGGGCGACAGCGTTTGTAGCTGTCGCTGAGTGTGGTTCGGTGGCAAGCACAAGAAATGGTTGAGACAAAGAGGGCAGTTACGTTTGTCTGCCGCCGAAACTCGCTGCACAATGGAGATTAATCAAGAGAATACTAGTGCTTCAACAAGAATACTAGTGCTTCGACATCAGAAGTGGGATTCGGCTCACTATCTACCACTCTGAATGAGCCACTACGAATATTAATTGAGCAACAAAATAAAAATTTAATCGAGCTTGTAAAGCATTGCAATCAAAGGCAGCTGAAACCACAAATAATAAGACAATAGTGTTGCCAAAATTCAACGCAGAAGTTGCTGGCGCCGACGCAGCAGCATGGTGCGCTACAGTGAATATCATCATGGCGGAAAATCCCATAAAAGGCAGTGCGTTAGTGATGGCCTTGAGTGCAGCGTTGGATGGCAGTGCATCGCAGTGGCTTTCACAAACATGTTATCCTGACATAACTTGGGCGGAATGTTCATTGGTCAAAGAAAAGATAAGTTCTAAGTTAATTGGTAAAATAATTAATAATGTAGTAATTTTAAAGGGTATTGGCAATGGTAGTATTTGTAGTACATTGCAAATACTTGGTAATGTAAAAATTAACAATTTTTTGCATTGAGATACTATTTCATGTTTTGGGGGATGAAAACTTAAAAAAAGGTGTCGTGATTGGTCGAGAAATATTGTCTAATGGGTTTCATATCATTATGTCTCCCGGAAAATTTGAAGTTATCAGATCGAAAATTGTAAACCGTTGCTCAAATGATGATATATTTGTTGAATTGAATACCGATCTCGTTGTCGGAGATATCGGAATAGTAAAAATCGTTCAATTTCTTCTCAAAAACTGCCATAATTTCGATTTACTATTTCACTGCTGTTCTGTGTGGGTGCACGCGCACGCTCGCTCATACATGTATGTGTTGCGGTTGTTGTGTCTGTCTCGCTCTAATTTACTGTCGTGCCCAGACTGCGTCAGACAGAGACGTCTGCCAAGTTAGGATAACGGATCGGGGAAGAAACGAATGGAATTGAAATAACGGCAGCCGCATAGTCACACATACAACCTTAAGCGTTATTGCGAAGTACATTTTATTCTTTCCTCTTTACGCTCTTAATCTTGAAATATAGTGATGACACGATGTTTATAATAGTGATAACACGATATTCATAATATTGTGAAGACACGAACTTATATTTTTTTTTCTTTG
>NW_028301759.1:0-89153 GCF_054131105.1 Drosophila navojoa
ATACTTTATGGGTCTGCGATTATTCCTTCTGCCTGTTACATACTTTTAACAAAACCATTATACCCTGATATATCATTTTCAGTTCAGGGTGTAACAAGTATTAATGATAAATATTTTTCCTCGAATTTAATCAGTGGAAGCAGACATAAACAATAACATATTTCATTAAATTAAATTCCCAAAAATTAAATTTCCAATTTGTGGTGGTTCGGAAGCGACGACACCCAAGCTTAAGATATTACGGCCAGTGTCGTAAATAACCTTAAAATCGTCGAACATACAGATGATATAAATTGTAACGGACCTTCGGTTTATCCCGAGTCTAAGCTGGGCTAGTTTCAGCTGACTGTAGATTCGTGTAGACACGCTAGTTTCACTTGAGCGATTCGGAAAACGCCAGGATCTGGACTCCGGCGGTTCGCTTGGCTATACAGACGTCTCCTACTGTTCCACTCACACTCAGCAAACACTAACTTGTTTCACTCACCACACTTCTCTTACGCACGGTTACGTGAACTTACTCAGCTATGCAGGCCTTGCTTCAGCTGCTGGTCTGCACCAATGTCCATGTTGGTGCCGCTAACGATCCTGGTTGCGTCTTTATTTGTCGCAATGATTCCCACTGAATGTCCTTGCTGTTCCCACGATGTCCTGGGAGTCCTTCGAAGTCCTGTTGCCATTCGCGTTGAACTTTCCCGTACTAATTTCACTTCGGCTCACACTTTTAACTCTTCAATAATCCTCCCGTATGGATGTCGCCGGTGGCCTTTTATAGCCCAGCCACAGGTCCTCTTCGGGACTTTTCTGCCGCTCATTGCCCATAGAAACGGTAAAGTGGCGTGATCTGGGTGACGCCACTTTCCTGCCAAATTGCGTGGCAGCTTCAGATTGGCCAAAGTACCGTTGGTGAACTGCGAGTGAAAAGTGTCCACTACTATCACCCGGCCCCGCCGACGGCACCTCGGCTAACGGTCCTCGATGATCATCGTATGTGCGCCGCAAGCCCATTGCTGAATCTGTAGGAGCGAAAGAGGCCGACTATAGTCGGATCTTGACCCCTTTCCAGTCGCGAAGGTCGCTCCTACAGTACTCGCGTCGCTGTGTGGAGCAACATGTATATGCACGTATATGCATAGAAACGCACAGCAAATAAGTACGTTCATATACATTCATACGTGCATACCTATATTGCTCCTCACAAAATATTATTTGGATATTGATATTAATCATGACAAAATGAATTAAATCAAAAGTAACGAACAACAAGTAAGAAAACTTTAGTCGAGATAATAATTCGCACACACACACACACACACACACACATACATAGGAGTCCGAGCTGCGTTATCGTCGACTCTAGCTTGTTCTGTGCTTTTCCCTGTAAAAGCGGAACATCTGAAGTCAACATGTATGCTGTGGTCGCGACGTACCTAGCGACCCTTGAAAATAACAAAGACTTACTTCGCGGCGGTTCGTGAAGCACCCTGGTGGTAAAATCCAGTGGTGGAAGAGAGGGGGGGCCAATAGCGTCCTTGTTTTGGCGTCAGGGCTTTCCTCTTTCCTTTTCTTTTTAAGCGGGAAATTATTTGTCAATCAACTGCTCACTAACTTTGGTGAGTTGCTAAGTCTTAGCAAAGACAAAAACCACTGACCACTACCAACATGTAGACTAGATATGTAGTACAAAGTTTTTCAACACCGAAAAATGTGTCACGTTGGTCCCAATCAACTTCGTATTCACTTAACTTTCAGGTTCAGGCTACGAAAATATACGGAAGCACATTTCGGCAATTTCGTCACGACGCAATGAAAGACGAAAATCGTTTGTTGATTAGCGGGGAACGGGCATACAAAAACGAAGTTGACAAGAGCTCGATTCTGTCGTATGAATAGCACTTTTTATTTTGTACATTACAAATGCGCTGAAAAAAATGTTCATAGATAATGCATCACTTTTTTCTCGTATGTAATGCATTATTTCAAGACCTCATTCAGGTCGTCGCCACTGGGTGGGTATACATATTTGAGAGAGCAGAAAGAGCAAGAACAAAAATTGAGCATAGAGGCATCTTTTATTCAACATTTGACCATCTCGGTCGAACGCATGAAGCAAAATGATTGTGCTTTCGAATATTTTCGTAGCCTGAACCTAAAAGTGAGGAACCGAGCAAATACGAAGTTGTGTGGGTCGTAATGTCAAAAAAAAGTGTGCAAAACACTTTACACTACGTGTCCGGTCTATGTGTTCTCTGGTTAGTGGTTACGCTCTGTAATAGCTGTTTGTTGTTCAATATCACTCTCAACCAGTGATGCCAACCAGTGACGCCGGAAAATACGAAAAAAGGATGAAAAAAAAAAAAAAATGGACAGAAAACAAGACATTTTTTTTTTTGTTAATTTGTGTTTTTCCTTTTTTATTCCAAACATTTCAAGGCATAGTCAAGTATGCAATCCGTGTCCTCTTCACTAGCCTTGTATGTGGCCATCGATCCAATACGCGCCAAACACTCTTCTGGCAATTCGTAGTTATTGCAACATAACCTGTGTCGCCGCAATCCGAATCTGAAGATTTTAAAATGAATGCATATAATTGCAAAAAGTGTATAATGTATATATATTTCTGTATATATATATTAATATATTTCTGCAGTACGCTTTATAGTCGTCTTCATCGCGGACCATCCACGACTTAAAATCTGGCTGCTGTAGCCAGCAATCTCGAAATTTTTGCTTATACGTTTCTTTTGGCATTTTATTATACTTTCGCATGGAGCACAATTTGAAAAGCATTTAAAAACGATATCGATAATACATAGAAGCACTAACCAGAGAACACATAGACTAGACAACTAGTGGAAAGCTTTTTTTGCACGCTTTTTCTGGGACTTTAGCGCCCCAAACGGCTGTGAATTCGCTCGGCGAATTACTTTTAGGCTCTAGCAACGAAAATATACGAAAGCACAATCATTTCGCTTCACGCGCTCGACCGAGATGGTCAAATGTTGAACAAAAGATCCCTGTATGCTCAATGTTTCCCTCTCTCTCTCTCTCTCTCTCTCTCTCTCTCTCTCTCTCTCTCTCTCTCTCTCTCTCGATGCTCTCTGCTCTCTCAAATGTGTATATGCGTGTTGCATGTGAGCACAAGCAGCAGCTCACGAAAATTGAAATTTCTTCGCAGCAAGAGCCCATGCCTTCCCTTCTGTGTGAGGTATACCGAACTCTTCAAACCGTTTGCCAAGCTCGTATAAAATATGTATATGTGTTATTGATATCATTTGTGGGAAGGGTATGAAAGCGTTGGTGCTCATAGTAAAATGCTTTCGCACGAATGTGCACGCACTTACTCTCCCTTTCTACATGTTTTATGAACATTTGTGTGCCTGTGTGCGTAGCTCTTGCTGCCTGTAGCAATTTCAGAGCCCCGAATTCGCATTTGGTAGATCTTGTGAACTACTCACACATCATGTGTATATGCACGTATATGCATATAAACGCACAGCAAATACGTACGTTCATATACATTAATACGTGCATACCTATATTGCTCCTCACACTCCTCTTCCTTCGGGAAAACACAATAATTTGAATTTTGTATTTGGCGCCCGTCTCCGCTGCGCTGCTCCGTTTTGCGCTGCTCCATTTTGCGCTGATCGCCGCTGTTAACGCACTGTTAACGCCATCAGCTGTATTTCCGCTTACCGCTGGCAATGCTGTGTTCCGCCGGTAAGTGAAAAGTTCAATATTTTGTTAATTTTTCATAAAATTACCAAAAATATTATTTTTTCTTTTCCTTTAGGTCCCCTTGACCTGATGGCCTGCGCTGCCAATGCCCACGCCGGGCGCTGCTGCAAAACTCGCCTGTCGGTTTTGCAGCCCCCCAGTGGCATTGGCGCATGTGCGGCCATTTCGCCCCTTTGGCGCATGCTGTCCCTCGCCGCTGGAGACGCCTCTCTGCTGGTTCCTGCTGCTTCTTGGACCCTTGGGAATGCTCCGGTGGGGTACTGCAGTCATTCCATGCACTGCTGCTAGGAGATCGGGCCACAGACGTCGTTCGCGATTGGACACCGGTGTCGAATCTTTGGTGTCGGTACGCTTGTTGGTCGATCCTCTTTCGCGCACAGCTCACAGCGAAGTCGCCGGCCAGTGCGCGAGGATCGGTTGCCAAGCTTTGTCGACACCCAAAGTTCCGGAGCCGGTGGAGCCAGTTGCGTGGCAGGCGTCTGCAACCACACTCTCCCAGCAAGCAGCCACATGCTCGAATCGCATGCCCCGCTGCCTCTGCCCACGCCGGGCGCTCCTACAAAACTCACCTGTTGGTTTTGCAGTCCCCGGTGGCTTGGCACTCGTGCGGCGGCCACCTGCCTCCCGACATCCCTCACCGTCCTCTCCGTTACTGCTGAAGGCGTCCATAATAGCATCATACCCTCATACCATACCCTATGCTGCCGCGCACCGCTGCTTAGGGCGGCAAGCACATAACGAGTCCTGTGTCCTACGCTCAGCCACTCTAGCCTTCGCTGCCTTATGGCTGAATTCCAGGCAGGCTACGGTATTGCCCAGATACCGTTTTTCCCACACTCCCATCGGCACACGCATACATAGCGCTTCTAGCCGAACAACCAAAGGCAAGCTCTTGTGCCGCGTAGCATTGTTATTGTCGTTGCATTGTTGTTACTCTTTTTTGTAAATTGCAAATTTTGTTATTTTAGCTTCTTTTATATTTTTTTAATTATTTAAATTTTATTTTTAAATTTTATAAAAATGTTTCCTTCCGTGTTATCAATGCCTATTAAGCCTATTTGTATATACATGTACATACATAGATAGCTCAAGCATATAAATGTCGCAATTTGATACTACAAGTGCCGATTGCCACGCCCCTAGTGGCCGTAGACACCTCATTTTTGGCCAGTTCTTAGAAAGAGCTAACGGTAACGTAAATGCGAAATTTGAATGCTTACGCTCAAAAAATGTGAAAATTACAGGGTATTTTTCGATATTCGTGACAATTATTTTTGGTGCATCGATAGAGGAGGTTACCAGTAACTCAACTAACCAACTATCAACAATTTGAAGCTTCTAGCTCTTAAACTGTAGGAGATATAAAGTTTTCCGGTTTGCCACGCCCCCTTTGGGTGGACATATATCCACAAAAGCTTGTTGGACTTGGGAGGTCAACTCGCGTATATATACCAAATTTCAAGTCTCTAGCATCAATAGTGCCTAGAATATAGCCAAATTTGAAAAATCACTATATCTTCAGGTCCGATTTGCCACGCCCCTAGTAGGCGTAGACATAAAATTTTTTCATCAGTCATTATAGAATTATAGCATTAGCTCACGTGCGAAATTTAAACGTTATAGCTTTAGAACTTTAGGAGATACAGCTTTATCTGATTTGCCAGGCCCCCAATGGGCGTAGATATATCCACCATAGCTTTTTGGACTTGGGGGGTCAACGCGGATCTACATACCAAATTTCAACTTTCTAGCTCTTCAACTAACATGATTTCTGGTATATCGGAAAATGCATTTTCCGATTTGCCGCGCCCCTAGTGGGCGGATCGGGAAAATTTTAACACTTTATAAATCGGAGCTATACACGAGGTATGTGTTCCAAATTTCAAGTCTCTAGCTTCAATAGCGGCGAAATGAACTGCGTTCATACGGACAGACGGACAGACGGACGGACGGACAGACGGACAGACGGACGGACAGCAAGACGGACATTGCACAAAATCAATATACTAATTCACTTCGTGAATGAGTATAATTAATTCGTATGGGTATTTTAAAATACAAAAATAATTGCATAATTATAGCAATAAAAATTCCGAAAAATTATATAAGTGTAGATGTTAAGTTACTGATCCCAATGCCTAACACAGATTATATCCAAATCGACCAAGAAAATTTATTAACCATAGAAATTAACAATAAGACATTGGAATATAAACCAAACACAATATTAAAGCAACTTAAACTAAGTAAAATTTGCACTACTACCAACAGTTGTAAATTTATATTTAATAACATCACAAGCATTGAAGAATTATAAATATTAATATTAAAGGAACTTAGACTAAGTAAAAGTTGCACTACTACCAACAGTTGTAAATTTATATTTAATAACATCAAAAGCATTGAAGAAACAGATGACGACACAATAATAATAAAAAATGCCAAAAAAGAAAAACTACATCAAAACTGTGACAAAAGAAATATTATATTAAATGGAAATAACCTCATACAAAATAACAGCAGCGGCACTTCCAATAGCAATCGTTGATACAAAAGGCTTGCAATCCTCTTTAATGTAGCCAAGACCAGAAGTGTCATAGAAATTGGAGACACTTTTGTAAATATAAATAAGCATCGCAGCCCAGCTGCATAAGATAAACACTTTTGTAAACATAAATGAGCTTCGCAGCTCAGCCGCATAAGATAAGCAAACTTTGACTCAGCACACTCAATATTGTAAACACAATCATAGCCAGAAAATGGTATAAGAATCCTCTTAGAATTGAGTAAGAGAACAGTTGTATTATTGATTTCAAAAAAAGAACATGTATTGAATTGTATAAAGAGAATACATAATTTGCGCGAAAGAGGATTGGGCAACAAGCGTACCGACACCAAAGATACGACTTCGGTGTCCAATTGCGAACGAGCGTTAACACCGAGGAATGGAGCGACGTAAAACTGAGCGGCGCAGCCGAGACGGGCGCCAAATTCAAACACGATGGTCTCGTGTTTTCCCGAAGGAAGAGGGGAGTGTGAGGAGCAATTTAGGTATGCACATATTAATGTATATGAACGTACGTATTTGCTGTGCGTTTATATGCATATACGTGCATATACATGTTGCTCCACACAGCGGCGCGAATACTGTAGGAGCGACCCTCGCACGGGAAAGGGGGTCAAAGTCCTGTTAGAGGCGGTCTCGCTCCTACAGATTCAGCAATGGGTTCGCGTCGCACGCACGACGATCATCGGTAACCCTTAGCCGAGGTGCCGTTCGGGCCGGGTGATAGTAGTGGACACTTTCACTCGCAAGGCACCAACGGTACTTCGGCCAATCTGAAGCTGCCACGCAATTTGGCGGGAAAGTGGCGTCACCCGGATCACGCCACTTTACCGATTTTTATGGTCACGAGCGGCTGAAAGGCCAGGCTCCAGAGCCAAACAGGCCCCGTTACCACCCGAAGCAGGGCCTGTGGCTGGGCTATAAAAGGCCACTGGCGGCTCCATACGGGATGATTATGATTAAAGAGTTGAATAAAGTGAGAGTCGGAGTTAAAAGTGATTAGTGAAAGTCAGAGTGCCGTGAAAGTCAGCGCTAGAGGTAAATCAGGACTCCCAGGACTTCAAAGGACAGCAAGGACATCGTGGGAACAGCAAGGACATCCAATGGGAATCCTTGCGACAAAGAAAGAGGCAACCAGCGTCATCAGCGGCAACCATCAGGACATCGGCGCATATCAGCGGCTTAAGCGAGGCCTGCACATCTGAGTAAGTTCACGCATTGCTGCGCAAGATAAGTTTTTGTGAGTGAAACGAAGCTAGTGTTGTGTTAACAGAACGAGGTCCTGGCGTTTCCCGAAACGTCCCGGTGAACTAGCGTGTTTTAGCACAACACTCTCCCAGCCGGAGTGCGTTGAACCAGCGCTCAGTAGGTATGCTTCGCTAAAGCCAACCAGCGAACCAGCATAAATTTAAGTGACGTGTACATTTCAAACTTATTCAAGAGAATATACATTTAAGCTATAAAACCTAAATTCACAAGTGACTAATTAATATCGCAGGGGCTTCAACAAATAAATTTGTTGGCACGAATCCACAGTCAGCTGAAACTTGCCCAGCTTAGACTCTGGATAAACCGAATGTTCGTTACAGT
The DNA here is from genome assembly GCF_054131105.1 of Drosophila navojoa. Classification (NCBI taxonomy): domain Eukaryota; kingdom Metazoa; phylum Arthropoda; class Insecta; order Diptera; family Drosophilidae; genus Drosophila; species Drosophila navojoa. Next base: position 7,898 of record NW_028301759.1, read on the forward strand.
ATATACCACCGCTGTATACGCCTTTTCTGATGCGTCACAAAATCCATTAAGCTCCGTTGGATCAGTGTTCGATTTTCCCGAACAGCGTGGTATATTGATTCTGGCTAGCTCTGGCAATGCTCTTGCGTATTCTTGCCAACGATTGACAAGACTAGGCTCCAGTTCTTCGTCCCGGGTTAGCGGTTTCCTTGCAGTGTGACTGGCGTAAGCCATCCCAGTGGATCGAAGATTCTTGACAGTTGCGACAAAATTAGACGTTTTGTAATGCGCTCTAATTTTGGGCAATCGACAACAAAGGTAAAGACATCCTTCTTGGGGTCCCATTGTAGCCCAAGGGTTTTGACAGACTCGTCTTTGTGTATGATTATTTTTTCGGTTGAGTCGCCATCTTCGATTCCAGTGATTCAAATGATTCTGTCATCATTTGATACCCATTTTCTTAGAAGGCTGCCTGCTTATGCAGCCCTCTATCGAGTGGCCACCAGTGATGAGGTCATCAATGTAGAAATCTTCTTTGACTGTTCTCATTAGCTGATCGTTTCCTTGGCAGTGTTGGTTTGCTAATTCCTGAAGACAGCGAACAGCTAAGAATGGTGCGGCGGCAGTCCCGTATGTCACTGTAATCAGCTTGTACTCCTTTATTGGCATTTTTTTTATCCATGAAGTCTTTACATTCAGTAAGTATTTGCGGACGCTTCCTGAATTTTTTCTCCATTTGCATTAATCGTGCCATAGCCTGTGTGCCCGAGTTTCCTAACTCTAGTTCTTTTTTAAATAGTATGGACACCACTAGCCGGCCTTCTTCATCCCTTTTGGTTGTTTCCTATATATTTTCTCGCACTCATTTTCTTCCGAGTCACTTGAGTTACTTTCCAGCTCCCAGAAGCGTTCGAGGTCATCCAGGCATATGATTGTTGTTGCGCTGATCACCTTGTTGTTTGATTATCTCTAAACTTAAACTTTCGGTTTTTGTTAAAATTTACCCCCCACCCCTAAATCCGCCCCCTCACCCACATTTTTGTAAAAGTTGTATATCAAATACTAGAGACTTGTGCATATAATTACGTATGATTTAAACATTGTGATTACGTTCTGAAAGTTTTATTACGATCGTACGTCTAGAAATTAAATTATTCAACAAATAAGTTCTCATAATATTGCCAACACTGCAGAGCATGTGAGCACAAGCAGCAGCTCACGAAAATTGAAATTTCTTCGCAGCAAGAGCCCATGCCTTCCCTTCTGTGTGAAGAGTATACCGAACTCTTCAAACCGTTTGCCAAGCTCGTATAAAATATGTATATGTGTTATCGATATCATTTGTGGGAAGGGTATGAAAGCGTTGGTGCTCATAGTAAAATGCTTTCGCACGAATGTGCACGCACACACTCTCCCTTGCTACATGTATTATGAGCATTTGTGTGCCTGTGTGCGTAGCTCTTGCTGCCTGTAGCAATTTCAGAGCCCCGAATTCGCATTTGGTAGATCTTGTGAACTACTCACACATGCATACATACATATGTTTGATTGTGTTCGCAGGAGCCGCGATGCTCACAAATGATGGGGTAATCATTGTAGAAGCACTTGACTGCCTTTGTGCCTTTATATGTGCGTGTGTGTATGTTTATGTATGTATGCATGGGACATGAACATTGGCGTGTGCCTACCTCAACTTAAAATTGTGCGAACGATTTTGGGTTTGAAATGAAGAGGCGCGCCTTTATTTTAATTTATTTATTTATTAAGCTGACTGACTAAAGTCACAAGTGCACTAGCACTTTTTATAAATTTTTTTTTTACTTGCATGCACCTGTAAATGTATGTACATACATACATATATGCAAGGGATCGAAAATCGCATCCCATTTTACCCACTGATCAGATAGGCTAACCCACGATTATTTACATAAATCAGGTGCTTAAATATACCGCGAGTAACTTGGCTGTCCCTATACCACACACATATACATACATACACATGTGCGTGCGTTACTCTCCGGTCACAGTGCCACAAAGTATGGGGATGTGACAAGTGACAAGTGCACTTCTGGCTTTAAGGATGTGGGAGATATAATATTTTAACTGAATATCGATAACAAGATAACGAAGTTATCGATTTTTAGTGATAACCTCGATATGCGTGCGCTATGTACGTACATTTACAACAAAATTGATGTTCCTAGCTCTTATATCTTTTGAAATAGACACGTTCAAACATACGGACGGACGGACGGACGGACAGACAGACAGTCGCACAGGGCTAAATCGAATCAGCTCATCGCCCTTATATATATACCAGAATATATATACTCTGTGGGGTCTGCCACGCCTCCTTCTGTCTTTTACATACATTTTAACAAAAACATTATACCCTGATTTCCTATTTTCAATGGGTTCAGGGTACAACAAGTAAGAAAACTCTAGTCGAGAGTGCCATATATATATACATTTTAACAAAAACATTATACCCTGATTTCCTATTTTCAATGGGTTCAGGGTACAACAAGTAAGAAAACTCTAGTCGAGAGTGCCCAAATAGATACTGTTAAGGATACTGTTTGCCTTGAAATCTAAATTGAAGTAAACTAATAAGAGCCATTGTAAATATTTGTTGTTGAGAGCGCGACCACGGGAGTGCGCTCTGATAATGTCGCTCGCTGTTTGCGCATAGATGCGCTCTCACTGTACAAGCTGCGCTTGCGTTCTAATATACAATAAAACAGTACGAATTGAGCCACTGGTACTAACACTTGCCTTTTAATTCGAAGAGACCGCATGTTGCTTATAATTCTGGACCATTGCACGGAACAAGTTTAAAGGTAGCAAGTTTGCAAGATCAAAGAATCTTCAAAAACGCGGCAAGCAAATAAGCTTGTAGCTGGTTTGATTCGTCAAAATATCAATGGCAATATTATTTTTAGACGTACTGGGACAAGGACAACAGCAAGTAAATAAAAAGAACACTGGTCTTCAGAAAGGATCTAGTTATGCTGATGCACTGAAAATGGGCGTGCAACTGCATCATATTCCTGGTCAGCGACTAGAGCAGAGTCAGCAACAAATTAAGTCATTGCCTTTAGTTTTGAACAATCGACAACAGCGGCTACCTCGGCAATTAACTGTCAATAATGATAATAGTGTCAAGTCATTAAACGATAAGCTGGACACATTGATCGGTTTAATGCTTGAAGATCGCAAGCGATCTGTAGATAACAGCAACTTTAAAGAACTCAATGCAAAGTTGTATAATTTAATCACTATGCTTGCCATGCTAACTAATTGCATGTTGGCAAAACAGAAACACGCCTAAAAAGAAATGACTTACTCAAGATAAATGGATATCATACTTACTTAGCAAATCATTTGTCAAAACGACGTAAAGGAGGAGCTGCCTTAATTATTAAGCATGCCACTATCTTAGATGGGCACATGGTTGGATGTACAGTGATACTATCCCTTCAAATAATGAAGTTAACTTAAATCGGAACTTCAACACTTATCAGGCCAATCAAAGTACTGGCTCCATTTGAGACGCTGGTTCCTGGCAAAATGTCATTCCATTAATGATATCCAACTTTTACTACACATAATTAATCATATACTATTTGTATTACACTTCTTATTTTTTAATTAATCATTTAATATTTGTATTACACTTCTTATTTTTTATGTACATACATTATACTGTAGTATAGATGTAAATAAATATAATGTAGTCAGTCAGTCTACGGCACAACCTCAGGCGATATCGTTGAGTTCTCACTTGCACAAACCGGCGCTCTCTCACTTGTGCATGTGTGTGTGTTAAGTTTCACTCAATAGATCACTTACACTAATAGTCAATCAACATTCTGTTTGTTGTCTTCGCTTTATCGTTAACACTGCCAGCGTAATATATCAAGATTTATTACGATCGCACGCATTTGCTAACATTCTTGAGTTGCTCTTCGCTTGTTGTCATACATTAAGGGAACTTTTATTTGTTTCAATTGAAATTGGTTTTAACTGAGTCACTTATAGCATCATGACTGAAAGAATCAGTCTATGGACGAGTCATCATCGGAGCGTGTTGAAGCTCTGTTGACCGTATACAAAAATGTTACATACGATATAACTCGCATAAACAAATCATTGAAGGACTACACTAAACTAGTAGAGCCATTTGAAATTGAATGTCGACTTTTTATATTGAACCGCTATATAGATAAGGCCTTTAAAACACAAGAGTTGGAAGACATAACGCAGATTTAGTGCCTCGGTCAACTTTAGAAGATTTGTGTGTGTCAACAAAGGCACTTCTAATGAAGGGAGGTAGTGATAGCCAACCCAAAAATGAGAGTCCCGCTAACTCTACAATGATTAGCTCAGTGTCACACTCTAGGAATCTACCGAATATAAAGTTGCCAAGGTTTAGCGGAGAATATTCGGAATATAAGAATTTCATCGGACTTTTTGAGTTTATTTGACAACGAGATAGGAAGCATTAGGTACTGTCAAGACATATCAGGTAACAGATGCTAATTACCCAAAGGCGTTAGCTGCTTTAAAAAATGTGTACGACAATCAGTGCCTCATATTTTTTAACAGCATTTCGAAACTATTTGATCTCCCACACATGTCTGAACCATCAGCATCATTTTGCACATGCTTATTGACTCAGTATGTGTCATTTACGAGTCTCTATTATTTAAGTGCTGAAGAATCATCTGGTTCAAGCGTTATTAGATTCCGGTTAGCAAGTAAATTTCATAACAGAGGAACTTGCGAAACAGTTGTAATTAAAAAGGCAAAGATCTGGGATTCAGCTGTTGGGCATTGCTAATTGTCAGATCTGTTCGGCACAGCGTTCAAACTTCGATAGCGTCCCGAACGGACGACATAGAAATCCGAACAGACTTTGGTGTGTTACGTTCCATATCGTCGTACCAACCAGAGTAACTTACTGATAACGTACAATTAGCTGATCCTCAATTTCACAAGCCCCAATGTATAGATCTGCTGCTCGGTGCTGATATCTTTTTTGAGATATTAAGAGATGGCAGAATTGCATTGCAATTGACTGCCTTTAGTTGGATTGTATCTGGTCGCTGCCGAACATCGAGTACAGCTAATAGTTCTTCGATTTTCATTAGTGTCGTAAACAACGACATAGAGATAGATACAATAGTTGGGAAATTCTGGGAGTTGGAAGAAATGCCAAAATCAATCAATTCGAATTTGTATACCCCAGAGCAACAACTGTGCGAGAAGTTATTTGTAGAGATTATTTGCCAAACTACCTCGGGTCGGTTCAGAGTGTCGTTTCCATTTAAGTCAAACCCACAATGTCTTGGTACGTCTAATGACACAGCCAAGCGACGTTTTCTGGCTTTGGAACGAAAAATGAGCAAAATCAAGCAGACATTCGAACTATGTACATTGACTTTATGAAAGAGTACTTGGCCTTGGGACACATGAGCCCAACTGATAATCGAATTCCGAGAGAGCCGCATTATTTTATCCCATATCAATGCGTGCTAAGACCGCACAGCGCATCCACTAAACTTCGAGTAGTGTTTGATGCCTCTAGCAAGTCCTCATCTCAATTGTCGCTGAATGATGTACTCATGGTGGGTCCGACCATTCAGCCGCAGTTTGTTAAGATTTCGACATCGTGGTTATGTTGCTGCAGCAGACATCGCGAAAAAATTGAACTTGACGAGTCCCACAGCTATTTTCAACTTATTGTGTGGAGGGAAACTCCCACTGATCCGTTAAAAATTTTTCGTTTAAATTCAGTAACGTATGGGACATCGACTGCTGCATTCTTAGCAATTCGATGTTTAAAACATCTAAGCGAATTGCATGCTTCCACTCATCCAGCTGCTGCAATGTTGATGACTTGTTGACAGGAGCAGATAGCGTTGAAGAATTGTGCTTGTTGCATCGAGACTAGATAGCAATTCTTCAAACGTTGGATTTCCTCTCACAAAATGGTCGTCCAATTGTAAACAACTTGCAGCACAACCAGCTAGAAGCGATATAGTTATTGGTCATCAAGAGGACACAAAAACATTGGGATTAGTTTGGAATCCGATGAATGACAGTTTTAGATATTCCATGAACTGTCCAGTAAAAGTACAGCCGACCAAAAGATCCGTTTTGTCATTTGTAGCAAGGTTATACGACCCCTTAGGCTTGTTAAGTCCGATCGTAGCTCGTGCGAAGGTCCTATTACCAGAAATGTGGTTGCATAAACTTGGGTGGGATGACCAATTGCTTGTCCAAATGAGGAAAGAATTTAAGGGAGTAACTAGCTGTTTCTCAAACTTAAGCACGTTCCATATACCTCGTTACGTTGGCACACTCAAATCAAAAGGATGCCAAATCCCTGGATTTGCTGATGCCTCAACGAGAGCTTACGGTTGTTGTTTATACGTAAGAATTCAAACACTACCAGGCTGCTAGTCGCCAAATCTAAGGTAGCGCCTTTGAAAACAAAATCTGTTCCACGGTTGGAGTTGTGTGCTGCAGAATTGTTAGCTACCTTGTGGGATGCGGTAAAGAAAATACTTGATTGTCCTATCAATCAAGTCACATTTTGGTCAGACTCGGAGGTTGTGCTTCATTGTTGGCGAATGAATTCATCTAGCTTGAACACATTCGTTGCTAATCGCGTGACAACCATCCAAGAGTTGACAACTAATGTATCTTGGCGTCATGTACCAACTAAAGATAACCCAGCAGATATTGTATCTCGGGAATGTTCAGTTGAGCAGCTTAAAACATCATTGTGGTTTTGCGGACCAGGATTTTTAAAGCTTTCTGACACCTTGTGGCCAGCCAACCCACAAATCACCTTATCAAAAGAGTTAGAGCTGCTAAAGAAGCGTAGAACTGCAATTACTATGATCGCGGTCGATGAGGTGACAAACCCCATCGCACAACTTATTGAACTAACTTCTTCATTCTCTAACTTAATCCGCATAGTAGCATATTTGTTCCGCTTTATTAATGGAAAACAAGAGAATCGTTCTTCACTGATTCCTACAGCTTCTGAATATATATCTGTAATTCAACACATTGAGTTCAGCGAAGAAATTAAGAAAATAAAGAAGTCAATCGTGTTGCAACCGTCATTGCAAAAACTGACGCCTTTTTTGCACCCACATCAACATGGCAGACGTGTGTTGTGGTTGCTACAAGTCGGAGGTCGTCTATTGAAGGCTCTCATTGCCACGTCAATCCACTCGTACTAATCACTGGCACCAATCCACTGGTACTAAACCTAAACTCTTATCCCAAATAATGGGCAATTTTCCGGCTGATCGCTTACATGGAAACAGGCCATTTGAGATCAGTGGAGCGGACTTTTCGTGGCAAATCGCCAGTTAAAATGTATATTGCCATATTTGTTTGTTTTACCTCGAAGGCTGTGCATCTAGAATTAGTCACTGATTCAACCTCAAATTAATTTTTGATGTGTTTATCCAGGTTCATTGGTCGTCCGTTCGTTCATTGGGCTTGTCCGGAAGCTGTACGACGACAATGCCACCAATTTCGTGGGTGCTGCACGCACGCTGGACCGCAAAGGCAACACAGCGGATACGGAAACGTTTGCCGCGGAGCGGGGAGTGGAAGTTGCTTTCATTCCTCCTCGAGCGACGCATTTCGGCGGGATTGCTGTTGAAGGCAATGGGCAGCGCAATCTTGCGCCAGGACGAGGTGGCCACCGTGCTGGTTGAGGTCGAGGCCGTGCATAATTCGCGGCCAATTGTCGCTCCCTCAGCGCCTGCCAGGGCACTTCCTGATCGGAGCAACGCTCGTGCCGCTGCCAACCGTGTCCACCGAGCCAGTCGACGGCGGCAAGCTGACGCATTTAAAAAGATGGCAGCTGACATCAAACATCAAGCGGCGGTTCTGGACTGGCCAAGGAACTACCTGCTCAGCCTCCAGCAGTAGTCGAAGTGGAAGAAGGAGAGACGGAACGTAGAGGTCGGCGCAGTCAGTGGATACTGGGCGTGGTGACAGAAGCCATAGCCGGCGGAGATGGTAGGGAGCGCGTCGTTGTCGTCAAGACAAAATCTGGCACTTATAAAAGGCCGATTCATCGCGTTGTCCCGCTGCCAATTAGCTAACATGTTCCGAATTATTTTATTGGAGAGCTACGGCCTTTCAACGCGGCCGATGTTAAGGCATTTGCCTTGAAATCTAAATTGAAGTAAACTATTAAGAGCCATTGTAAATATTTGTTGTTGAGAGCGCGACCACGGGAGTGCGCTCTGATAATGTCGCTCGCTGATTGCGCATAGATACGCTCTCACGGTGCAAGCTGCGCTTGCGTTCTTATATACAATAAAACAGTACGAATCGAACCACTGGTGCCAACACTTGCCTTTTAATTCGAAGAGACCGCAAGTTGTTTATAATTCTGGACCATTGCACGAAACAGACTCCTTTTGGAAGGAGATACTACCCTGAACCAAACTAATAAAAACGCACATTTAGGATGGTTAAAATTTCAATTTTTGTATTTAAAAATATAAATGCAATAGAAAATTTTTTTTAATTTAATGTTTAAAAATTTTTGAAACAATCAACAATTGAAGCACTGGATTTGAACCCAAAGCCTCCCGATCGAGCGCCACGCCTTTTATCACGTCGCCACCTCACTGTTCGAAATTGTAAAGGCAAAACTGAAATAGATTCACTGCTGCAGCAAATCTAAAACAAACTGCTGATTTGACTAAAAATTTGCAAGAACAACCGACTAATAAAAACGTACATATAGTATGGTTAAAGTTTCAATTTCGATTTTTATAAAAAATATAAGAGAAATAGAATAGCGTCGATCGACTTAACCGAATTTAATGAAACTTTCAGCTACATATTCTATTAAATAATTGACAAATTTGAGAAAATTAAAAATCATTCACAATTAGCTACAGTGACATCTGCCTTAATTGATAATGTTCTTAATCGATAATTAATAATAGGGAATAGTCTATACGGTCATTTAAAAAAAATCAAGTCTCTAGTTCAAACATACGGACGGACGGACAGGGCTAAATCGACTCAGCTCGTCACCCTGATCAAGAATATATATACTTTGTGGGGTCTGCCACGCCTCCTTCTGCCTGCTACATACATTTTAACAAATCCATTATACCCTGATTTTCCATTTTCAATGGGTTCAGGGTATTGGCTTTAAAAAAAATTAGTACAAAACAATTATGCTTTTTGATTATATTGTAGCTTTTTGTAATTTTTATCGAGTAATCGATAATTATTATATTGATCGTGCACTTTTTGAATACAAATGTATGGTAATTTTCGTTAATAGCTTTCGGTCACACCTATTGCAGATTCTTTAGCGTTTGCCTACATTACAAAAGCGCGCTTTTTAGCATTCTAAGAATTGCGATTGATTTCTGGATTTCGTTGCAAGTTAAGTTTTTTTTTTCATACATATTTCGTTTTTTATAAAATAGATATTTTATTCTTTTTACTAATTGAACAATTTTATAAGTTTAAATTTGTTTCTTCTTAAAAAGCCCTCATATATGTATGTACGCATATATGCATGTATATGTATGTACATAAGTCTGCACGCATATGTAGCATCAAGCATTCCAGCCTTTCTTATGTACGCGCTCATTTGTATGTGTGTATGTATGTAATGCAAATTTATCATCCGCTACTCTGGCTCTTCTTTTCTATAATGCGTCATAACAAGAATCTCATTTTTGGATTTCATTTTAATTATATTTGTTGAAGTGAAGTGCTAAATAATAGTAGATTTGTGCATTGGCTTACCAACCCAAGCTGTGAGTCGAGGCACAGCAAGATCAACCTAGTGATCGAATCAAAAAAACCTCCAACGGGAAAAGCCAATGGATCTACAATAAACACACAACTGTGTCGTCAACCATCAATATTTAACAAGAAATATTTGATGGCATAATGGCAGAATTCAGGACCAAAGTTGCCGATCACGCCATAGACACAGGCCAACTTCATAGCTGGGCAACGATACCGGAAACATCAACGCAAGAGATGTTTTTATTCGGTTGGTCGAGCCCAATGGTGAAGTTGCTTAACCTTTTGGACATAGGAGTTCAAAGAGTATGGCTGCACATTGAAGAAGTGCAGGCCAACATTGAGCTCAGCAACCAGGAGGATGCTCTAGACAGCAAAGAAACGCTAGAGTTCCTCTGGAATAAAGTCCAGTCAACGCTTACCGATTTGGAGGATAAATATGATAAGCGTGTCCATGAAATCGATGGCATAGACGCACTGGAAGTCAAAGTGTACACAGTGTCTAAAAGGCTGGAAAGAAAAATAAGTGCACTGCAAAACATAAAAGAAGACACTCCAAAGCGACAGAGACCAACACTTCCTTACTTTAATGGAAGTCCTAAGGCGTGGCCGATGTTCTTCGAGCAGTTCACCAAAATAATCCACAACAGAAAGGATATCAGTGACAAGACGAAACTGCTATACTTGCAAATGTATGTCAAAGGAGAAGACGTACAAATGATAAGCAATTTCGCAATGGGAGTAGGTAACTACAAGTTAGCGTGGGACTGTTTATGCAGACGCTACAAACGTTATTTGCCAGTGGACAAGCAACTGCTGAAGAATGATGATGAAAGCAGTATCCGAAATTACGTGAGCACCTCCGATAACAGTGACGAGGTCACCGCTGATGAGATGCTAGCATCTTAGGCAGCTTTGGATGCAATTGTGTTCAAAAAGTGGGATTTCAACCCGCCGGCAAGCCCCCACATGGGAAGATATATAACTGAATCTACAGAACAAGAAAATAAACTTCAAGTAGTAACAACAAAAACAAAGCAGGGTGAAGACAAGAGATCAATAAAGAAGATCTGGGCTCCACCAACTCCGACATTGGATTCGGAGGGCATAGAAGATGAGGACAAGAATGGAATTTCTGCCACAACTTCGACATCGACGTTGAGTATCGCTGAAGATACATCAACAGATATCCAATTGGAAGTTCGACCAATGGATGATATTTCCACAGTTGGCAGCACGACGGAAGAGCAAACTTCTGCGGAGACTGCAACAGCGGCTGGATGTGCAGCTGAAGAGAACAGCGACAATACCGACTCAAACTCTCCAGTGATGACCACAGCAGCGCTACCAACTATGGAGACTAAAACTGCAAGTACAATTACATCGGAAAGGAATTCAATTGGAAGTAGCAGCAACATTTTAAAGGAAACAACCATAATTACTACAAGCGAATCAATATCTGTTCTAAGCATCAGGATCAAACGAAGGATATCTACCATTTGGAGGCTTTGGCTTCGGCAACAATGAAACGATTGACAACTTCCTCAACAGATGCACTCAGCTATACTAATGTAACAAATGATGACACCCAAAAGCCGCGGAAGTTTTTCAAAGAGGCTCGACTTCACTTGGCATGGGAGCCGCCACCTAAGCAAAAGTCCAAGGTACTGGTGGCACACTCGGTTTATCTGGATGTCACACTCTCTGGGCCCCGCAGAATGTTCAGGCACGAACATAAGGATTGGATTGGTGATCATTTCGTCAAGAATATTAACAATCATCATATTTGTATTTGTCCTGTATATTATTAAGATTTCCACAGGCAACAATTCACACACTTGGCCCCCCACAGAATGTTCAGGCATGAACATATGAATATACGATGATCGTATACATGCCTCCGACGCACTCAGCGACTAGCAGGTAGTGCGCTGTGATAGCGATAAGGGCCACATGTACGGACTGCATAAATATACAAATGAAGACCCTTGCAACCCCAGAGTCAGATTACGAAGGAGACGAGCGCTGAGCCTTACAAACTCAGCGATAGGATAAGAATAGCTAATAGACCAACGCGGAGTCTTACACACTCAGCGATAAGATAAGAATATGTAATAGTCCAATGCTGAGCCTTACACACTCAGCAATAGATACATTAGATTTAAGGGTTGAAATTATACATGAGTCTGGGTATATAAACCCAGGCTCAGAATAATAAAGATCAATACGAAACTAAACACCATCATAGTCAAGTGTATTCGTTCAGGTAATTTTCGTTAATAGCTTTCGGTCACACCTATTGCAGATTCTTTAGCGTTTGCCTACATTACAAAAGCGCGCTTTTTAGCATTCTAAGAATTGCGATTGATTTCTGGATTTCGTTGCAAGTTAAGTTTTTTTTTCATACATATTTCGTTTTTTATAAAATAGATATTTTATTCTTTTTACTAATTGAACAATTTTATAAGTTTAAATTTGTTTCTTCTTAAAAAGCCCTCATATATGTATGTACGCATATATGCATGTATATGTATGTACATAAGTCTGCACGCATATGTAGCATCAAGCATTCCAGCCTTTCTTATGTACGCGCTCATTTGTATGTGTGTATGTATGTAATGCAAATTTATCATCCGCTACTCTGGCTCTTCTTTTCTATAATGCGTCATAACAAGAATCTCATTTTTGGATTTCATTTTAATTATATTTGTTGACAGTAGGCGGTAGCGCTGTCGGCAAAGGCGCCGGCTAAATTTGTTTTTGTTATTTTGACAAACATGGCTTGGGTGCGAGTTCAAATCCCGCGGAAAACTCTTTTTTGTAATTGCAAACTTTATTTTAGCTTCTTTTATATTTTTTAAAAATTTAAATATTTTTTAATTTTAATTTAAATTTTATTTTTAAATTTTATAAATATGTTTCCGTGTTATTAATGCCTATTAAGCCTATTTGTATATACATGTACATACATAGACAGCTCAAGCATATAAATGTCGCAATTTGATACTACAAATTCCGATTGCCACGCCCCTAGTGGCCGTAGACACCTTATTTTTGGCCAGTTCTTAGAAAGAGCTAACGGTAACGTAATGCAAAATTTGAATGCTTACGCTCAAACAATGTGAAAATTACAGGGTATTTTTCGATATGCCACGCCCCCAAAGAGGCGTGACAATTATTTTTGGGGCATCGATAGAGGAGGTTACCAGTAACTCAACTATCCAACTATCAAAAATTTGAAGCTTCTAGCTCTTAAACTGTAGGAGATATAAAGTTTTGCGGTTTGCCACGCCCCCTTTGGGCGGACATATATCCACCATAGCTTGGTGGACTTGGGTGGTCAACTCGCGTATATATACCAAATTACAAGTCTCTAGCATCAATAGTGCCTAAAATAAAGCCAAATTTGAAAAATTACTATATCTTCAGGTCCGATTTGCCACGCCCCCAGTAGGGGGGACGGACAGACGGACAGACGGACGGACGGACAGACAGACAGACGGACGGACAGCAAGACGGACATTGCACAAAACCAATATACTAATTCACTTCGTGAATGAGTATAAAAAATGAGTATAAAATGCGAAAAATGAGAGAAAACGGCGGCACGGCTGACGCGGAGGTGCCATTGCTCGGGCATGATCAAAGGTGCCGCCAAGTACATAAGGCTGCGAGAAGTGCAAGGAGTTCAAGAGCGTGCAACAAAAAGCCGGCCGGGCAGATGCGGACAGACAGGCGGCGGAGCTAATGGCTAATTTGTGAGAAGGAGTTTTAAGTCTTTCATGAAACCCTTGGTTTCGCCGCAGGAGAACTAAACGAAGAGGACGAATCGCACAGGGAAGGTAATGATAGCGCGATAACGCTGGCGGTCAATTCCGGTGTGGCCGATTCTACGGGTTTTACAGCGGTACTCGTAATGTGAGGGCAGGAGCCACGGCTGCCTGTCGCATGGTACGACGAGGGAAATGGAGCAACGGATATGGAGTCACGGATCAGGCTGGCGCACGGGTCAGCGCGGAACGTCAGGAGGATAGAAGCGGAATCAGTAAAGGGAGCGTCGCCACTGAATGGGCGGGACGCGCAGGACGAGCGGCTGATGCAGAGGATAGGACTGGCTCGCTCGAGGGGTTGAATCCGGAGGTGTCGCGCGGGGCCCGGCACCAAAGGAGGGCCCCAGGTCGTCGGTCGCAATATTGCCAGTCGACGTGCAGGGCGCGTCGAGTCTGGGCATGCTGTCCGACTAAACGGAAAAGGATGAATGAAAGGATGAGTTCGGAACTCCTAAAAGAAGTGCAGAGTGATTTGAATATCAGACTGGAGGCGAGGAGAGGTGCCATCAAGAGCAAGGAGATGCCAGCTGGGACAGGATGTCGCTGGCTCACCAAGCCTCGTCAGGACCTAAAGAGGGCGCCAAATAAATTTCCAGACTATATGGAGGAGGCTGGAAACTTATATCGGCACATCCCACATCAAGCCGGCCACGAGGATGTGGCTGCATGATTATAATTAACAGATTTTTGCTGCTTTGGATAACAGCGTCTAGTTCTTCTATCATTTCCTAGGTTAGAGTCGGAAGTTTTTAATGTGGGTAAAATGAAAAATTTAACTTTGATCTGTTCTATTGAAAAGGTTAGCGAATTTTTGATGGATGATCTTAATTTGTCCTCCAACTGTGATGGCTTCAAAAGTTTTTTCGTTTAGATGGGGGTTATCTATGAATCGGGGTTGTGTGTAATTATATATTTGTAATTTGTAATTTACCCCCCCCCCCCCCCCACCCCTAAATCCACCCCCTCACCATCATCTTTGTAAAAGTCGTATATCAAATACTGGAGACTTGTGCTTCGGTATACACATTTAAACATTATGATTACGTTCTGAAAGTTTCATTACGATCGTACGTCTAGAAATTAAATTATTCAACAAATAAGTGCCATAATATTGCCAGCACTGCAGCGCAGCCCAAGCGCAGTCACTGTTTACTGCGCAGTTAGGAAAGTGCGTTCTATTACGTGCGTGTGATTAGAATTTCAGATAGGAGAGTTCAGGGTAACTCCTAGTCGAGCAGAGTCTACTAGAGTCTTTCTTGTTTCTATTGTAAGAGGCCTTTTATTTATTTTGTAAGGTTCTTCACACAAAACGTCTTTTCTACTTCCGATCAAGCTTAACTCTTCCGATCACTTTCGTCTTCTTCTTTTATTAATCAAAAAGGCACGTCACGTATCGACGACCTCCCCAGCCGATATGGTTATACTAGCCTGCTACACTATTTGAATCTGTGTCTTTTGTTTGTATACCCTGAACCCATTGAAAATGGGAAATCAGGGTATAATGGTTTTGTTAAAAGTATGTAACAGGCAGAAGGAGGCGTGGCAGACCCCACAAAGTATATATATTATTGGTCAGGGCGACAAGCTGAGTCGATTTGGCCGTCTGTCTAACTGTCCGTCCGTATGTATGAACGCGTCGATCTCAGAAGATATAAGAGCTAGAGACTTAAACTTTTTTTTAAAATGTCGGTATATTTCGCGCGCATATCGAGTTTATCACTAAAAAACGATAACTCATTCCGATATTTTTTTATCGATAAAAAGCCTTATCGAAAGTCAGTTAAAAAATTATATCTCCTACATCATAATAGCTAGAGTGTCCAAATTTTAAATATATATTAAGACGTATTTTATACAATTTCGGTTTTTGTTAAAATTTACCCCCCGCCCCCAAATCCGCCCCATCACCATCATCTTTGTAAAAGTCGTATATCAGATACTAGAGACTTGTGCTTCGGTGTACATATACGTTCTGAAAGTTTCATTACGATCGAATGTCTAGAAATTAAATAATTCAACAAATAAGTTCTCATAATACTGATAAACTGCGCAACCCAAGCGCAATCGCCTGTATATGTTAGTGTGAGTGTGTGCGTGTGTTTATTTGTATGTGTATGTGCGTGCGTGTGTTAGTTTGCATGCGTGTGTGTGTGCTAATTATTATTGAAATATCAGTTGCTTGTAGGGTTCAGGGGATCTCGTAGTCGAGCAGTCTCGACTAGAGCTTTCTTACTTGTGTTTGTCGATTTGTTCTCCGTACTGTGCTATTTCACAGTCGCGTAATTGTCAGTTTGTTCAGTTTCAGTTGGCCTCTCTTCGTGCGTCTGAATTTTAAAGTTTCGCTGTTTTTTGTCAGGTTTGTTCATTTGTGCTGGAGGACGTTTTCCCATTTGCCACGCCTCTACTGGGCGTAGACATTTAATTTTTGGCCAAGCTCATTGAACAAGCTAACCGTAACCTATCTGCAAAATTTGGATTCTTACGCTCCAAAAATAAAAAAAATTACAGGGCTCTTTTATATACCACGCCCCTAATGAGGCGTAACAAGTTACTAGTAACCTAACTATCCAAATTTGAAGCTTCTAGCTCTTATACATTAAGAGATATAAACTTTTGGTTTTGGGAGGTCAGCCCGAGTATACATATCAAATTTTTTAGCATCCATAGTGTCCAAAACATAGCAGAATTTGAAAAATCACTATTTATTCCGTTCCGATTTAACAACCCCCTAGTGGGCATTAACATATAATTTTGTTCACAAATCACTATAGAATCATAACATTAGCTCACGTGCAAAATTTTAACGTTCTAGCTTAAAAACTCTAGCAAATACGAGTTTATCCGATTTTCCCAGGCCTTAATGGGCGTAGATACATCCGCCATAGCACGTGATCTTGGGTGGTCGATCTACTTTCCAAATTTCAGCTTTCTAGCTCATCAACTAATATGATTTCTGGTATATCGGAAAATGATATTTACGAGTATATATATCAAATTTGAGGTCCTAGCATCAATAGTGTCAAAAATAGAGGTCCGATTTTCCACGCCTTAATAGGATAATTTTAACACTATAAATCGGAAATATACACGAGTATGTGTTACAAAATTCAAGTCTCTAGCTTCAATAGTGCCGAAATAAACTGCGAGGTGCTGGTGGGCAAGGCGGCCAAATAGTTTCTAACCGGCGATTCAAGGAACGTGTCCTAGTCGGAGTTTAAGGAAGAATTGCTGGACTTCTTCTTGCCGCCTCAATATCTCGTGCGCCTGGAGGACCAGATTAGGGCGCGTCGCCAAGGAGAAGGCAGTCCTTCAAGGACATCTGATCGAGTTACGACTGCGGATGCGTCAGGCTAGATACAGCCCGGCGCAAGAGCTGAATAGGGCGTATGAGAACGCAGCGCCGCAATACAGGCTGTTCGTACGCCACCACGACTTCGCTACCCGCACCCAGCTGACGCAGATGGCAGCAGAATTTGAATATGAATATGAGAATTTGAATAGGACAAGCCACGGGCCAGATGGCGACGACGGCGATGACATTCCCAATGGAGGCGACAGGTCGAATGATGGCACAAGACCAGTGTTGCCAAATTAGCTTTTTTCCAGTCAAATCAGGCTTTTTTGAAAAGCCTATTGAACTAACTAAACTCGACTACGAGATCCCCTGAACCCTTCAAGCAACACACACACTCACACTCACACGCACACACTGTTAAGGCATTATATATGTCCTCTGCTGAGCACTAGCACGGTAGTGTCGCTCTTCGAGCAATCGCTCTCCCGCTGCTCATAGGTGCGCTCTCTACTGTGCAAACTGCGCTTGCATTGATGTGAAATTTAATAAATTAGTACTAACTGAATACACTCTGGACCTTCTTCACGGACCAGACTTCTAATCACAGTACATTTGGAATTGAAAGAAAGTTTCCAGTTGGATTATGGACTTTGTGAACAATCAGAGAAGTACATAATTATACATAGAGCATACAAATGACCAAGTAATGCAAGCGATAAATAAATAAATGCATTACTTGACACATACAGAGTATTATTGTATGAAAAATTTATCTATGCCTAAGTAATTTGTGCTGAGCTTTTTTAAAGTAAAAATGAATAAAAAAAATAGGGTGCATAGTTTAATTGACGTTTGATCTGCAAATAATTCAATCTCTGTTGTCTCGCATAATCCAAGTTTTTTTTCTTGTTACACTTGCGTCGACACAAAAATTGCGCTCTTACTTTACTCTCATCATTTGTTAGCTCGTTTATAATTGCGAGCTCACTTTGTATGTGTGAATGCATTGTACTCAATCGCTCTAAAACTCGGTTGGCTGTATACAAAAATGTAAAAAAACGATACAAAAACAAATCATTGAAACACTACACTTAACCAGTAGAGCCATTTGAAATTGAATGTCGACTTGTGATATTGAACCGCTATATAGATAAGGCCTTTAAAACACAAGAGTTGGAAGACATAACGCAGATTTAGTGCCTCGGTCAACTTTAGAAGATTTGTGTGTGTCAACAAACGCACTTCTAATGAAGGGAGGTAGTGATAGCCAACCCAAAAATGAGAGTCCCGCTAACTCTACAATGATTAGCTCAGTGTCACACTCTAGGAATCTACCGAATATAAAGTTGCCAAGGTTTAGCGGAGAATATTCGGAATATAAGAATTTCATCGGACTTTTTGAGTTTATTTGACAACGAGACAGGAAGCATTAGGTATTGTCAAGACATATCAGGTAACAGATGCTAATTACCCAAAGGCGTTAGCTGCTTTAAAAAATGTGTACGACAATCAGTGCCTCGTGCGCCTGGAGGACCAGATTAGGGCGCGTCGCCAAGGAGAAGGCAGTCCTTCAAGGACATCTGATCGAGTTACGACTGCGGATGCGTCAGGCTAGATACAGCCCGGCGCAAGAGCTGAATAGGGCGTATGAGAACGCAGCGCCGCAATACAGGCTGTTCGTACGCCACCACGACTTCGCTACCCGCACCCAGCTGACGCAGATGGCAGCAGAATTTGAATATGAATATGAGAATTTGAATAGGACAAGCCACGGGCCAGATGGCGACGACGGCGATGACATTCCCAATGGAGGCGACAGGTCGAATGATGGCACAAGACCAGTGTTGCCAAATTAGCTTTTTTCCAGTCAAATCAGGCTTTTTTGAAAAGTCTATTGAACTAACTAAACTCGACTACGAGATCCCCTGAACCCATCAAGCAACACACACACTCACACTCACACGCACACACTGTTAAGGCATTATATATGTCCTCTGCTGAGCACTAGCACGGTAGTGTCGCTCTTCGAGCAATCGCTCTCCCGCTGCTCATAGGTGCGCTCTCTACTGTGCAAACTGCGCTTGCGTTGATGTGAAATTTAATAAATTAGTACTAACTGAATACACTCTGGACCTTCTTGACGGACCAGACTTCTAATCACAGTACATTTGGAATTGAAAGAAAGTTTCCAGTTGGATTATGGACTTTGTGAACAATCAGAGAAGTACATAATTATACATAGAGCATACAAATGACCAAGTAATGCAAGCGATAAATAAATAAATGCATTACTTGAGACATACAGAGTATTATTGTATGAAAAATTTATCTATGCCTAAGTAATTTGTGCTGAGCTTTTTTAAAGTAAAAATGAATAAAAAATAGGGTGCATAGTTTAATTGACGTTTGATCTGCAAATAATTCAATCTCTGTTGTCTCGCATAATCCAAGTTTTTTTATACTCATTCACGAAGTGAATTAGTATATTGGTTTTGTGCAATGTCCGTCTTGCTGTCCGTCCGTCTGTCCGTCCGTCCGTCTGTCCGTCTGTCCGTATGAACGCAGTTCATTTCGCCGCTATTGAAGCTAGAGACTTGAAATTTTGAACACATACTCGTGTATAACTCCGATTTATAAAGTGTTAAAATTTTCCCGAACCGCCCACTAGGGGCGTGGCAAATCGGAAAATGCATTTTCCGATATACCAGAAATCATGTTAGTTGAAGAGCTAGAAAGTTGAAATTTGGTATGTAGATCCGCGTTGACCCCCCAAGTCCAAAAATGTATGGTGAATATATCTACGCCCATTGGGGGCGTGGCAAATCAGATAAAACTGTATCTCATAAAGTTCTAAAGCTAGAACGTTGAAATTTCGCACGTGAGCTAATGCTATAATTCTATAATGACTGATGAAAAATTTTATGTCTATGCTTACTAGGGGCGTGGCAAATCGGACCTGAAGATATAGTGATTTTTCAAATTTGGCTATATTCTAGGCACTATTGATGCTAGAGACTTGAAATTTGGTATATATACGCGAGTTGACCTCCCAAGTCCAACAAGCTATAGTGGGTATATGTCCGCTCAAAGGGGGCGTGTCAAACCGCAAAACTTTATATCTCCTACAGTTTAAGAGCTAGAAGCTTCAAATTTGGATAGTTGAGTTACTGGTAATCTCCTCTATCGATGCCCCAAATATAATTGTCACGCCTCTTTGGGGGCGTGGCATATCGAAAAATACCCTGTAATTTTCACATTTTTTGACCGTAAGCATTCAAATTTCGCATTTACGTTACCGTTAGCTCTTTCTAAGAACTGGCCAAAAATGAGGTGTCTACGGCCACTAGGGGCGTGGCAATCGGCATTTGTAGTATGAAATTACATTTATATGCTTGAGCTATCTATGTATGTACATGTATATACAAATAGGCTTAATAGGCATTGATAACACGGAAGGAAACATTTTTATAAAATTTTAAAATACAATTTAAATATTTAAAAAATATAAAAGAAGCTAAAATAAAGTTTGCAATTTACAAAAAAGAGTTTTCCGCGGGATTTGAACTCGCACCCAAGCCATGTTTGTCAAAATAACAAAAACAAATTTAGCCGGCGCCTTTGCCGACAGCGCTACCGCCTACTGTCAACAAATATAATTAAAATGAAATCCAAAAATGAGATTCTTGTTATGACGCATTATAGAAAAGAAGAGCCAGAGTAGCGGATGATAAATTTGCATTACATACATACACACATACAAATGAGAGCGTGCATAAGAAAGGCTGGAATGCTTGATGCTACATATGCGTGCAGTATATGCGTACATACATATTTGAGGGCTTTTTAAGAAGAATAAAAATCAATCGCAATTCTTAGAATGCTAAAAAGCGCGCTTTTGTAATGTAAACAAACGCTAAAGAATCTGCAATAGGTGTGACCGAAAGCTATCAACGAAAATTACCATACATTTGTACTCAAAAAGTGCAGGATCAATATAATAATTATCGATTACTCGATAAAAATTACCAAATGCTACAATAATAATCAAAAAGCATAATTGTTTTGTACTAATTTTTTTTTAAAGCCAAATTAAATTAAATTTTCAAAGGGACTGTGAATGAGTATTTCGCAGTCGGTAGCGCCCGACTGCAACGTTCTTACTTGTTTCTTGTTACACTTGCGTCGACACAAAAATTGCGCTCTTACTTTACTCTCATCATTTGTTAGCTCGTTTATAATTGCGAGCTCACTTTGTATGTGTGAATGCATTGCACTCAATCGCTCTAAAACTCGGTTGGCTGTATACAAAAATGTAAAAAAACGATACAAAAACAAATCATTGAAACACTACACTTAACCAGTAGAGCCATTTGAAATTGAATGTCGACTTGAGATATTCTTCCGATACATAGAAAAAGCATTTAAGACACAACAAGAGTTGGACGCCATTAATGCAGATTTAGTGCCTCGGTCACCTTTTGGAGGTGACCAAGGCACTTCTAATGAAGCGAGGTAGTGACAGCCAGCCTAAAATTGAGTGCTTCGCTAACTCCACAAATCTCTAGAAATCTACCGAATATAAAGTTGCCAAGGTTTAGCGGAATATAAGAATTTAATAGGACTTTTTGAAAAATTAGTCGACAACGAACCAGGACTACCAAATATAGAAACGTTTATTCACTTGCTGTCATGCTTGGACCAAGAAGCATTAGGTACTGCTTCATGTACAAAAGCGTTAGCTGCGCTAAAAAATGTGTACAGTGTGTCATATTTTTCAACAGCATTTCGAAACTATTTGATATCCAACACATGTCTGACCCACCAGCATCACCTTTGCGTATGCTGATTGATTCAGTACGTGCCATGCTCATCCATTTAGTAATGATGAAAGCGGACGCTGGCATGCGCTCTAGGTTGGAAAGGGAACCTTGACTACAATAAACTTCCATTGTTGCAAGATTGTGAAGCTGCCTTAAACAGCCGATATCAGCATTTAAGTGCTAAAGAATCATATGGTCCAAGTCGTAAGGTAGTTTAGGATAATAGGAAAAGAATTGGAAAAACTTTACTGGCTGTCGCTCTGCCAAATCATACACAGGGTCCTAAATGTGTGTTTTGCAAAAGGAATGATCACTTTATTCACTCTTGTTCGTCACTGCAGTTGTGAAGATAAAAGATCAATCTGGGTCTCACCATTTAGCTAGAGCTTTATTAGATTCCGACTCACAAGTAAATTTCATAACAGAGGAACTTGCGAAACAGTTAAAATTAAAAAGCAAAGAACTGGGATTCAGTTGTTAGGCATTGCTAATTGTCAGTCATCTGTTCGGCACAGCGTTCAAACCTCGATAGCGTGCCGAACGGACGACATAGAAGAAGATATCAAGGTACCTGATAACGTACGCAACGTATTGATTTGTTGCTCGGGTCTGATATCTTGTTTGATATATTATGAGAAGGCAAAATAAAGGAACCTGGGCTGCAATTGACGGCCTTTAGTTGGATTGTATCTGGTCGCTGCCGAACATCGAATGCAGCTACTAGTTCGTCGACTTTCATTAATGTTGTAAACGACGACATAGTTATAGATTTAATAGTTTGCAAATTCTGGGATTTGGAAGAAAAACCAAATACAATTAATTCGAATTTGTATACCCTCGAGCAACAACTGTGCAAGAAGTCATTTGTAAAGACTTTTTGCCAAACTACCTCGGGTCGGTTCAGAGTGTCGTTGCCAAGCCCAAATTGTCTTGGTACCCCTCACGAAACAGCCAAGCGAAGATGTAACGTCAAATTCAACTTGACGAGTCCCACAGCAATTTTCAACTTATTGTGTGGAGGGAAACGCCAACTGATCTGTTA
Organism: Drosophila navojoa; assembly: GCF_054131105.1. NCBI lineage: Eukaryota > Metazoa > Arthropoda > Insecta > Diptera > Drosophilidae > Drosophila > Drosophila navojoa. Next base: position 30,683 of record NW_028301759.1, read on the forward strand.
CAAGTCTTTCGTTTAAATACAGTAACGTATGGGACAGCGACTGCTCCATTCTTAGCAATTCTTCTTGATAACAATTCTTCTATTATTATGGTCAGGGGGTAGATATAGGGGTGTAAATTTTAACAAAAACCGGAATTGTTTAAAATATACATTTTAAATTTGGAATTTATAACTGATCTTCGATAACGTTTTTTATCGATACAAAATATCGGAATGAGTTATCGTTTTTTAGTGATAAACTCAATATGCGAGATCGATGGGTTCATACATACGGACGGACGGACACACGGACAGACGGGCACACGGACAGACGGACGGTCAGACAGACGGACAGGGCCAAATCGACTCAGCTCGTCGCCCTGATCAAGAATATATATACTTTAAGAGTTTGCCACGCCTTCTGTCTGTTACATACTTAAAAAAAATAAACAATATACCCATTTTCAATGGGTTCGGGGAATAAAAATTTTTGCAATTCATTTGATAGCGTGTAATACAAGAATTTATATGTTAAAAGTTGCGGACAAATTTTCAAATAGTGAAAAATGTTGATTAATTTTCATACATATAATAATGAGTTATTATTATTAACACAAGAATAATGTGAGATTACTACTGAACTTCACTTCTGAACTTAACTTCTGCGAAATGTTCTATGTTAAACATGAGATAAATTAGTTTATTGTGTGCTTCTTGTGAAATGATTAAGTTGTTATAGATGTCTGTTTTTTTTTTTTACTATATATATTATATATTAGGTCATTGTTGAACGAATACACTTGACTATTATGGTGTTTAGGTTTTATACCCTGAACCCATTGAAAATGGGAAATCAGGGTATAATGGTTTTGTTAAAAGTATGTAACAGGCAGAAGGAGGCGTGGCAGACCCCACAAAGTATATATATTCTTGATCAGGGCGACAAGCTGAGTCGATTTGGCCGTCTGTCTAACTGTCCGTCCGTATGTATGAACGCGTCGATCTCAGAAGATATAAGAGCTAGAGACTTAAACTTTTTTTTAAAATGTCGGTATATTTCGCGCGCATATCGAGTTTATCACTAAAAAACGATAACTCATTCCGATATTTTTTTATCGATAAAAAGCCTTATCGAAAGTCAGTTAAAAAATTATATCTCCTACATCATAATAGCTAGAGTCTCCAAATTTAAAATGTATATTAAGATGTATTTTATACAATTTCGGTTTTTGTTAAAATTTACCCCCCACCCCTAAATCCACCCCCCCACCCTCATCTTTGTAAAAGTCGTATATCAAATACTAGAGACTTGTGCTTCGGTATACACATACATTTTAACATTATGATTACGTTCTGAAAGTTTCATTACGATCGTACGTCTAGAAATTAAATTATTCAACAAATAAGTTCTCATTATATTGCCAACATTGCAGCGCAACCCAAGCGCAATCGCCTGTATATGTGAGTGTGTGTATGCGTGTGTTTGTTTGTATGTGTATGTGTATGTGTGTGCGTGTGTTTGTTTGTATGCGTGTGTGTGTGTGTGTGCGTGTGTGTTTGCTAATTATTATTGAAATATCAGTTGCTTGTAGGGTTCAGGGGATCTCGTAGTCGTGCAGTCTCGACTAGAGCTTTCTTTCTTGTTTTGTATTGATCTTTATTCTTCTGAGCCCGGGTTTATATACCCAGACTCAGGCATAATTTCAAACCTTAAATCTAATATATCTGTTGCTGAGTGTATTGGGCTTTTAGATATTCTGATCTTATCGCAGAGTATGTAAGATTCCGCGTTGGTCTATTAGCTATTCTTATTCTATCGCTGAGTTTAAAGGCTCAGCGCTCGTCTCCTTCGTAATCTGACTCTGGGGTCGCAAGGGTTGTCTATTTATACAGTCCGTACATGTGACCCTTATCTTTTCACAACCCACTACCTGCTAGTTGTTCAGTGCGTCGGAGGCAAGTATTTATCTTCGTATATTCATATGTTCATGCCTGAACATTTTGCGGGGGGCCAAGGTGTGACTTCCGGAATTGCTGTCTGTGGAAATTTTAATAATATACAGGACAAATACAAATTTGACAATTGTTAATATTCTTGACGAAATGATCACCAATCGAATCCTTATGCTCGTGCCTGAACATTCTGCGGGGCCCAGAAAGTGTGACCAGATAAACTTTTTGCTTAAGTGGCGGCTCCCTCCATTGGTCGAACTTCCAATTGGATATATATTGAATTCTTCGATGTCGAAGTTGTGGCTGAAATTCCATTCTCGTCCGAATCCGATGTCGGAATTGGTGGAGCCCAGATCTTCTTTATTGATCTCTTGTCTTTACCAAGCTTTGCTTTTGTTGTTACTAATTGAACTTTATTTTCTTGTTCTGTAGATTCAGTTATATTTCCTCCCATGCGGGGGCTTGCCGCCAGGTTGAAATCCCACGTTTTGAACACAATTTCATCCAAAGCTGCCTGCGATGTTAGTATCTCATGAGCGGTGACTCGTCACTGTTATCCGCAATTGCGGATACTGCCTTCAACATCATTCTTCAGCAGTTCCTTGTCCACTGGCAAATAACGTTTGTAGCGTCTGCATAAACAGTCCCACGCTAACTTGTAGTTACCCACTCCCATTGAGAAATTGCTTATCATTTGTAGGTCTTCTCCTTTGCTTACATCTGTAGCTATAGCAGTTTCGTCTTGTCGCTGATATCCTTTCTGTTGTGGATTATTTTTGTGAACTGCTCGAAGAACGTTGGCCACGTCTTAGGACTTCCATTGAAGTAAGGAAGTTTTTGTTTCGGTCGCTTTGGAGTGTCTTTTTTACGATTTGCAGGTCCTCTAATTTTCTGTTTAGTATGTTTAACAGTTCGTCTAGGCTGGATTCCAGTTCTTCTGTTTCATCGCTGCAAGAGGAATGTTCTACATATCTCGCCCCTAAATCTGCTGACAGGACCTATTTCCATCAGAAAGATAACCTGTACTTATAGGAAAAAATATCTTCCTAGATGTTATGCTCTAAGATAGCAGACTTCTCTGCCATTTCCTTCCGTAATCTTGGAGCTTTTTTATCCACAAGTTTTGCCAACACTTTAATTGGTCTCCTACATCTCGTTGCCCAGCTATAAAGTTGGTGACCCTTATTTTTTCACAGCGCATTACCTACTAGTTGCTGAGTGCGTCGAAGGCATGTATACGATCTTCATATATTCATATTTCATGCCAGAACATTGTTATACCCCGAACCCAATGAAAATGGGAATTCAGGTTTTGTTGAAATGTAAGTAACAGGCAGAAGGAGACGTGGCAGATCCCACAAAGTATATATATTCTTGATCAGGGCGACAAGCTGATTTGGCCCTGTCCGTCCGTCCGTCCGTATGTATGTATGAACCCGTCGATCTCAGAAGACATAAGGCTAGAGACTTAAAATTTGTTTTCCTTGGTTCGTTTATTCACGCGCATATCGAGTTTATCACTGAAAATCGATAACTGCTTCCGATATTTTATTATCGATTAAAAACCTTATCGAAAGCTAGTTATTATATAATTTCGATTTTAGTGGTAATTTACCCCCCACCCCTATATCCAGCCCGTCACCCTCACCTTTGTATAAGTACTACAGACTTACGCTTTGGAATGTATATACAGTACCGAGCAAAAATGAGTGAATGTTTTACAACTTACTTACAACAACTTACAACTTACAACACGCATAAAAATTAAACCATACAAGCAAATGAAGATTTTTTTTTTTTTTTTGTTTATTAATTTGTTCTTAACACATAACAAAACTGCAAGGCTGAATATGCCAAAATCAAAGATTTAGAAATCAAAAACCAAAAAAATCCACATAAACTCAATTTTGCGCATTTATGAATTGCACATACTTTCGCTCTTCTACTTCTCTTCTCAGCCGAAACCATGCAGATTTACCGTTATCTTAGTTCATTGAGTATTCTTCTTATTCGTAGACTGAGCATGTAAATTTACCGTTATCTTAGTTCTTTTATATCCTTACTTGCAAAGCGATACGAAGTGTGTTGAATGCACGTGTTTTCCATTCGTAACAAATTTTAAAAAATTAATGAAAATTAGTTAAAAATGAGGAAAATTTCAATCGACATTGAATATAGTGTTGTGTGCCTGACCGAGAAAGGCTTTCCTTCGCGTACTATTGCCCAAAAGCTTGGTATCAGCCAATCCGCAGTGATCGCAGCTCAAAAGAAACGAAATGTGACTCCGAATACTCAAGTCAAAGGTCGCAAAAAACTGTTGCCGGACTCTGATGCTCGTATAATGATGTCGGAAATGAGGAAGAACAAGCTGCTAACACCAAAGGGTGCTTCTCTAGCGATTAATATAAATGTTAGCGAATGTTATGTCTCATTCGTTAAGAAAAACAAACCTGCACGGTCAGAAAAGAATGTGAAGACGCGTTTGAAATTTGCAAGGGATCACAAAAACTGGAGCATTGATGATTAGAAACGATTTATTTGGTCGGATAAATCAAAATTTAACCGTTTCCAATCAGATGGAAACCAATATTGCTAGCGCAGACCTGAGGAACGCATTCAACCACACCATGTGAAGCAAACGGTCAAACATGGCGGCGGCAGCATTATGGTTTGGGGATGCTTTACTTCGTGGAACTTTGGTCCTGTCCATAGAGTAGAAGGCATCTTCCCAATTTTATTGATAAATGTGCTTATCTCGAAAATGAAATGGGTTTTCAACAAGAATGGGATCCACAACATACAGCCAAAATTGTGAAGGAATGGATTGGAAAATCTGTGGCCAATAGTGAAAAGACGGCTGGGGCAGTATGATGCAGCCCCAACGAGCATAGACAACTTATGAGAGCGCGTAGAAACGGAGTGGAGGCGAATTCCAAGCGAAATGATTCAAAGTTTGGCTGAGAGCATTCCGAACAGATTCAACAAAGTTATTGCTAATAAGGGTTTTTGGACCATATATTAAAATTTGTTAGTTAATTAATTTTTTTTAAGCGTGCAAAATTAAGTTTGTGGTTTTTTTTGGTTTTTGATTTCTAACTCTTCGAATTTGGCATATTCAGCCTTGCAGTTTTGTTATGTGTTAAGAACAAATTAATAAACAAAAAAAAAAAAAAAATCTTCATTTGCTTGTATGGTTTAATTTTTATGCGTGTTGTAAGTCAAAGTTGTAAAACATTCACTCATTTTTGCTGTACATTTGAACATTATGATTAAGTTATGAAAGTTTCATTAAGATCGTACGTCTACTCTATGGACAGAATTTGTATAAAATTCATCTTAATATACATTTTAAATTAGGAGACTCTAGCTTGAAAGATGTAGGAGATATATTTATTTAAGTGATCTTCGATAAGGTTTTTTATCGATAAAAAAGTATCGGAATGAGTTATCGTTTTTTAGTGAAAAACTCGATATGCGCGTGATATATACGAACATTTTAAAAAAAAGTTGATGTCGCTAGCTCTTATATGTTCTGAAATCGACGCGTTCAAACATACGGACAGACGGACGGACGGACAGACGTCCTGCTGCTGAAATATTTTCCGCTGCCCGTGCTCTTGATTCTACCAAATCGACCTCATGTGTCGTGTCGCGCAGTGGGAGCAGCCCTAACGGACGAGCAACCTTACCAATAAACAATTCTAAAGGACTTTCCTTTGTTACACAACTTACTGTACAATTTAAGGCAAACTGAACATCTCCTAACGCGTCCTGCCAAGATCAATTGCTAGTCTCAACTGCAGTTAACTGATTTTTCAAGGTGTTCATAGTCCGTTCATCTTGTCCGTTTGCTCTACTTGCGCCCGTCGCAATTAAATCCAAGCATATTTTCTGTTTAGAACAAAACTTGCTAAACTTTGTGCTGGCGAAACACCTACCCTGGTCTGCAATTATGAGGTTTGGTACTCCAAACAATGATACAGCTGATGTCACAGCACTTATGCAACGCTCAGCATCAATCTTGACCGTGTGTGTTAAATAGACAACTTTAGTGAAAGCATCTATTTGGACAATAACATACTCCTTTTGATCAGACTTCTCACTTAGTTTTCCTGTGATGTCTATGTGTATTGTGTGCCACGGTGTGTCAACCTTTGGTATAGGATGAAGTCTAACCTGAGTTTTGCCTGAAGACGACTTTGAAATCTTGCAAGTAATACAACTTTCGACGAAGTTTCGTATATACTTGGACATGTTTTCAAACCAGTAATAGTCATAGGCCTTATCCAACGTCTTCTCCCAGCCTGAATGCATGATTGATTCATGAATCTGATTTATTACAGACATCTGAACGCTCTTGGGACAATTGGCAAAGATCGAGTTCTACCATTTCTCTGGATTTTACGATATAATATTCCCCCTCTTAACTCATAAGTTTCTCTCAAGTCCTCGGGCAAAGAATTCTCTTTCAACTCTTTCACGATATTACTGATATCAGCATCTTTGCGCTGTTCAGCCATTAGCCAATCACTAGACATGTCTGACAGATAAACTCGCTTTTCCTGGATCTTATAAATATTAATCGCATTAGTAGATTTCTCGAAAAGAAGTCAGCATGAGCCATTCTCTTGCCCTCTCCATACTGCAAATCAAACGTGAACTTTCTGGGAGATAGGTCGCGTTTAGTTCTTGACGCTTTGAGTGAGTTACAATCAGTGAGAACGACGAACTCTCCGCCCGTCAAATAATGTCGGAAATGCTTTATAGCCATAACAACCGTAAGAGTTTTTAATTCGTAAGAATGATATCGTGACCTAGTAGGTGAAGTTTCCTTACTGAAAAACTCAACGACATGAGGCTTATTGTTGATTCTATGTAATAGAATGGCTCCGTATCCTAGAGCACTTGCATTTGTATGCAACTCAATTGGGTATTGGGGGACAAAGATTACTAAGACTGGCTTCTTATTTATTCATGTTCTGTCTTCGAGACAAACTCGTTCTTTTCCGACGTCAAAATATATAATCGCTTCATCCTTGTACAAATTGCCGAATATATGATGCCAATCCGATAAATTGCCTTCAGGCCAAAACCGACTTGGGAGGTGGTAGAGCAGTTAGTGCTGAGGTTTTAAGTGGATTCGGGCGTATATGGCCTGCGTTTACTTCATATCCTAAATATTGAACTGTCGACGTCAAGAAGGAACACTTTTTAAAATTGAACGAAAACCCGGCATTGGTAAGAAGATCCAGAGTGATCTGTAATCTTTTTCAAGGCTTCACTTATCGTTGCACCCACAATTAATACGTCGTCCATATAAACTACAACAAATGTATTTGCATGTTCTCCAAGTGTTTGCATCCCTGTACACTGAAAGACTGAAGGTGCGTTTTTAAGACCAAACGGCATTGACAAATACTCGTACTGGCCATTAAGGGTGACAAAAGCTGTACACTCGATCGAATCTTCATGCATAGGGATTTGGTAATATCCGCTTGCCATATCTAAACATGTGAAATATTTCGCTCCATGAAGTCTTGCTATCTGATCTGCTATGAGGGGCAAAGGAAACTGTATTAGCATTTAATTCGCGGTAATCGACTCACAGTCGATGGGAGCCATCTTTTTTGTTTACTAACATCATAGGACTTGCAAATGGTGAGCAACTTGGTCTGATAACTTTGCATTCCAGTAACTCTCTAATTTTGTCTCGTACCAACTTTCTTTCATTTGGACTAAGTCTGTACGGTCTTCTTTGCACAGTTTTTCTAGGGTCTATTAATCTAATGTTCATGTCTCCTGTATTAACTCTCGAAGAAGGAATCCCTTTAATAAAAGATTTTGAATATTTTTCCAATATGGAGGTTAGCGTATCTTTCTTTCTATCTCCATCAACGAATTTCCGGGAGACATAATGAAATGAAACCCATTAGACAATATTTCTCGACCAATCATGACATCATTTTTCAAGTTTTCATCCCCCAAAAACATGGAATAGTATCTCAATGCAATAATTGTTAATTCTTACATTACTAAGTATTTGCAATGTACTACTAATATTACCATTGCCAATACCCTTTAACATAACTACATTGTTAATTCTTTTATCAACTAACTTAGAACTTATCTTTTCTTTGACCAATGAACATTCCGTCCCAGAGTCGAACGTTGTTATGAAAATTTCTCCTTGATGAACCATCTCTCTTTTGGGCTCGACGACTTCGCAAAGATGCACTCGTTTCTCCTGATGCGCACCCTTGTCCTTTTCCGTTTTAGGCTTACTGCAGTAAGTTGAAATGTGGCCAGCCTTACCACACTTGTAGCAAGTCACTTTTTATGGTTGATGATGACCAGATGCGCTTTTCCTATTACGCTCTGCAACACGGGGAGGAAAATTGAGCTGCAATCTAGCTCTACACTCAGCGATCTTGTGCCCCATTCTTCCACAGTGATGACACCTTATCATTGACAGTTTCTGCCGCTTCATATCCAATTGAGCCGAGTCTTCTTGTGGAGCTTTCTTGCGTTTATTGGATGTAAAAGCTTTAAATTCGGATTACAGCTCATTCCTAGTGCGCAAGTTCGATGTGAAAGTCAATCGCTTTAACCTGGGATCAACGTGGGCCAAGTGAGCAAGCGTCACAGAAATAGCAATCTGTTCTACATCCATCTCACGCCATTTAGCAATGAGTGATGTCTTCATGCGACTAGCGTAATTGGAGAGGCATTCTCCGTCGGCCGGGCAACTTGATAACATTGCCAAAAAAGTAGCTGCTGGTGTTTCTACACTGGTAAAGCTCTGAACAAAAAGTTTCTTGAATTCGGCCCAAGTTATGTCAGGATAACATGTTTGTGAAAGCGACTGCGATGCACTGCCATCCAACGCTGTACTCAAGGCCAACACTAACGCACTGCCTTTTATGGGATTTTCCGCCATGATGATATTCTGCCTTTTATTGCAATGCTTTTACAAGCTCGATTAAATTTTTATTTTGTTGCTCAATTAATATTCGTAATGGCTCATAGTGAGCCATATCTCACTTCTGATGTTGAAGCACTAGTATTTTCTTGGTTAATTTTCATTGTGCAGTGAGTTTCGGTGGCGGACAAGTTCCAAACGTTACTGACTTCTCTGTCTCAAGCGTTTCTTGTGCGTGCCACCGAACCACACTCAGCGACAGCTACAAACGCTGTCGCCCTGCTACAACGGGACATTTCCATGCTAAAAATCATATTCGACAAATCACAACACTCCAAACGGCTGACGCAATATTCTTATGAAATTACAGCAGTCGCAAAATTCAAAGAATAGCAAAACAACTCCTATTTCACATACTGACCACCAAGTACTCTCAAGTTGCGCTCATGTGTGACCAAAACAACCACCATACTCTGTCAGAGCATTCTTTGTTCAAGGGCATCGAACACACACAGGCTCAACTCACACACGCACAAGTGCGAAGGCACGCATAAAGGAAAATAGAAGCACAATTACAGTGCGCGCCAACATATTATTACTACTTGCATTTCGACATATACATAAGTCTACACGCCTTCTTTGGGCGGAGAAAAATCCATCACAGCTCGTTGGACTTGGGAGGTCAACCTGCGTATACACACTAAATTTCAGGACTCTAGCATCAATAGTGCCTAAAAAATAGCAGAATTTACAAATTCACTACCACCCATCTTTAAAGAATCGAAGCATTAGCTCACGTGCAAAATTTCAGCATTCTAGACAGCGGAGATATATCCGCCATAGCTGGTGATCTTGGGTGGTCGACGCGGATCCTCATACCAAATTTCGGCTTTCTAGCTCTTCAACTAACATGATTTCTGGCATATCGGAAAATGCATTTTACGATTTGCCACGCCCCTAGTGAGCGGATCGGGAAAATTTTAACACTTTATAAATCGGAGATATACACTAGTATATGTTATAAATTTCAAGTCTCTAGCTTCAATAGCGCCGAAATAGACTGCGTTCATACGGACAGGCGGACGGACAGCTAGAAGGGCAATGTCCAAAACCACAGCTGTGGTGAGGTTGCATTTTCGAAGCCGAGAGAGCGAGAACGAATTACTTTTAAATACTAGAAGCGAGCGGAAATGCTTAAGATTTTCGGCAGCTTGAATTATTTCGACGCTCGACGCGAGCGGCAGCCTCCCTTTTTTTTTAAAAACTCGTCGCGTAACAGTAGTCAACAACATTAGTACTACTAAGCCCGCGCAAGTCCCACACCGCGTGGTTGCTTAACCTCTAATAGTACCCTTCCCCTTCTCCCTTTTCTCTAACACTGCATGTCCACTTACGAAGACGTCTAAACGCCTTTTTATCTTCTGATTATGAGCCATTCCACATCTTTCCCATTATCAAAGAGAAGTGGCTATTGACTCTATTGAAAACAAGTAAGAAGACTCTAGTCGAGACTGCTCGTCTAGGATATACCATGAACCCTCCAATCTGATATTTTAATCACTCTGCACTGCTCTTAGGCACACATACATACACACGCCTTATGCAAAGGTGATGGTGACGGGGTGGATATAGGGGTATGGAGTAAATTACAAGAAAAATCGAAATTATATAAAATGCACATGAATCTACATTTAAAATTTGGGTTTTAATCGATAGTAAAATATCGATATGTGTGTGATATACACGGACCTAGGAAAAAAATTTCAAGTCTCTAGCTCTCAACCGTTGAGCAGCTGACGGCTATTTCGATGTATTTTAAAATATAAATAGAAAACCCATTTAATTAATATATTCACCAGCAACACACACCAAACGCCTAGACAAATCTATGGAAATTCACGCTCGCCTTACTATAAACAAATTAATCGCTCCCACACTCTAAGACGTGACAAGATCACATTACATCCTTTTTAAGGCGATCAACGGTCAGCGTAATCCAAAGTTCAACAAAGCTCGAAGAAAGATCCAGAAAACCAAAAGCTCGAAATCAAAATCTAATTTAAGCAGTTCATGTGTAATCGAGTTTCAGTCGCATTTTGTTCTTGTGTTAAAAATCTTAGATAAGTTCAATTGTACTCCATTGTAAAATAAAAATGATTTTTAAAAAACCTACAACGTAAAACTTATTATTATAGATGTATATATTTAGGCAATTTAAAAAAAAAAAAAAATCTCTTGTAAAAATCATGTTGGTTACACCACATTCATTTTTGAGTTTTTCGTACTTTCCAGATTCTGGTGGTTTCTTTGCGATGTCGGAAATCTGGCGGAGAGTGTCTGCATCCAATGAAGTTATTATAGTGAAGCACTTGGCTTGATCCGATTTGATGTTATGTATATGCATCAATATGTGTGAACTCAATTCATGGCCACAGACCCAGAATTGTGGGAAGCGAACTGTGTGGATGGCGTTCACAGCATGTGCAGTAGTTGTTACTTGCGTTTCTCCGCTGTCGTTTTCAGCTTGTGCGTGCATGTCGCTGTTCGTTGAGACTTCTTGGGCAGATGTTGAAGCTTTTTCGTCAAGAGTTACAACCATTTTGGGAATATTAAAGTTCTCTCTAAATCGGGGTCACCATATGTGGTTACACCACATTCAAAACACGATATGTATTTAAAAGTAAATTATATTTTATTGGCGCGTAACAAGCGCGTGTAATTTTATCATTCTTTTTCTTAGAGAAGTGCCGTAACTCGATTACAACTATCGATAAAAACTACTATTAAAGATTATCGTAATGTGTTGAATTTATTGTTGAGATTTAACACATCGATTTGTTAGATATGTCCGAAGAGGTTTAACTGAAATGTCAGGTCTATAACGCAAAATGCTGGTTTGAGTCTCTCGACCCATATATTATGTGTAGTTTGTAACGAACCTTCGGTTTATCCCGAGTCTAAGCTGGGCTAGTTTCAGCTGACTGTGGATTCGTGCGAACAAATTTATTTGTTGAATCCCCTGCGATATTAATAGTCACTTGTGAATTTAGGTTTTATAGCGTAAATATATATTCTCTTGAATAAGTTTGAAATGTACACGTCACTTAAAGTTATGCTGGCTCGCTGGTTGGCTTTAGCGAAGCACACTTACCGAGCGCTGGTTCAACGCACTCCGGCTGGGAGAGTGTTGTGCTAAAAAGACGCTAGTTTACCGGTACGATTCGGGAAACGCCAGGACTTCGGTCTGAACAAAACTCTGGCGGTTCGCTCAGATATGCAGGCTTCTCCTACTATCCCACTCGCTCACAGCACAACACTAGCTTCGCTTTCACTCACAAACACTTCTCTTGCGCACGGCTACGTGAACTTACTCAGATGTGCAGGCCTCGCTTAAGCCGCTGATATGCACCGATGTCCTGATCGGTGCCGCCGATGCTGCTGATGGCCAATTTCGTTGTCGCAAGGATTCCCACTGGATGTCCTTGCTGTTCCCACGATGTCCTTGCTGTCCTTTGAAGTCCTGGGAGTCCTGCTTTACCACTCGCGTTGACTTTTACTAATCACTTTTCACTCGCTTAATCGTCACTCAATCACCATATAATCCTCTCAATCATCTGAATCCTCAAATGGAGCCGCCGGTGGCCTTTTATAGCCCAGCCACAGGCCCTGCTTCGGGTGATAACGGGGCCCGTTCGGCTCTGGAGCGGGGCCTTTCAGCCGCTCGTGCCCATACAAACGGTAAAGTGGCGTGATCCGGGTGACGCCACTTTCCCGCCAAATTGCGTGGCAGCCTCCCATTGGCCGAAGTACCGTTGGTGCCCTGCGAGTGAAAGTGATCACTACTATCACCCGGCACGAACGGCACCTCGGCTCCCCAGCAACGGTAAAGTAGCGTGATCCGGGTGACGCCACTCTCCCGCCAAATCGCGTGGCCGCCTCCCATTGGCTGAAGTACCGTTGGTGCCCTGCGAGTGAAAGTGATCACTACTATCACCCGGCACGAACGGCACCTCGGCCAACGGTCACCGATAATCGTCGTGCGTGCGACGCGAACCCATTGCTGAATCTGTAGGAGCGAAAGAGACCGCCTCTAACAGGACTTTGACCCCCTTTCCAGTGCGAGGGTCGCTCCTACAGTATTCGCGTCGCTGTGTGGAGCAACATGTATATGCACGTATGTGCATATAAACGCACAGCAAATACGTACGTTCATATACATTAATACGTGCATACCTATATTGCTCCTCACACTCCCCTCTTCCTTCGGGAAAACACGAGACCATCGTGTTTGAATTTGGCGCCCGTCTCCGCTGCGCTGCTCCGTTTTGCGCTGCTCCATTTTGCGCTGATCGCCGCTGTTAACGCACTGTTAACGCCATCAGCTGCATTTCCGCTTACCGCTGGTAATTCTGTATTCTGCCGGTAAGTGAATGGAGTTCAATATTTTTTTAATTTTCCATAAAATTACCAAACATATGTTTTCAGGCCGGGCATCTTTTCCTTTATGCCCCCTTGACCTGATGGCCTGCCGCTGCCAATGCCCATGCCGGGCGCTGCTGCAAAACTCGCCTGTCGGTTTGCAGCCCCCAGTGGCATTGGCGCATGTGCGCGCGTCAATGGCCATTTCGCCCATTTGGCGCATGTTGTCCCTTGCCGCTGGAGATGCCTTCCTGCTGGTTGCTGCTGCTCCTTGGACCCTTGAGGATGCTCCGGTGGGGTACTGCAGTCATTCCATGCACTGCTGCTAGGAGATCGGGCCACAGACGTCGTTCGCAATTGGACACCGGTGTTGCGTCTTTGGTGTCGGTACGCTTGTTGGTCGATCCCCTTTCGCGCACAGCTCACAGCGAAGTCGCTGGCCAGTGCGCGAGGACCGGTTGCCAAGCTTTGTCGACACCCAAAGTTCCGCAGCCGGTGGAGCCAGTTGCGTGGCAGGCGTCTGCAACCACACTCTCCCAGCCAGCAGCCACATGCTCGACTGCATGCCCCGCGTCTATGGTTTTCCGCCTCTGCCTCTGACCACGCCGGGCGCTCATACAAAACTCACCTGTTGGTTTTGTAGTCCCCGGTGGCTTTGGCACTCGTGCGGCGGCCACCTACCTTCCGCTATCCCTCGCAGTCCTCTTCGTTGCTGAAGGCGTCCACGATAGCAGCTGCTCTCCCTAGTTCGTGCTGTGTCTTCTTTGCGGCGCTGCAGACCAAATTTTGGATTGTTGTTGGGAGTTGGCCACATCGCTGTCGTTCGAAACTACCACCGGTGTCGAACTTTGACGCCGGCTGGCATTTTGCGGCCACTCCTCATTCGCGCACAGCTCGCAGCAAAATCGCTGGCCAGTGCGCGAGGATTCGGCCAGCAAAACGCGCCTACGCCCAAGCACGGCACCGGTGAATTCGTCGCGTGGCAGGCATCGACGGTGGCCAGGACTCCCAACGGGCAACCCAACTTATGGCCGCGTGCTCCTCGTCTCCACTCGAACACTTGATGGCATGTGGACGGCGCACTCGAGCGCCGTCGGTCCACTCTGGTAACTCATCCTCAAGAAAACCCCGGCCCGATGCCCACATGCCCATTTTATACCCTATGCTGCCGCGCGCCGCTGCTTAGGCGGCAGCACATAACGGGTCCTGTGTCCTACGCTCAGCCCACTATAGCCTTCGCTACCTTATTGGTGAATTCCAGGCAGGCTACGGTACTGTCCAAATACCGTTTTTCCCACACTCCCATCGGCACACGCATACATAGCCCTTCTAGCCGAACATCCAATGCAAGCTCTTCTGCCGCGTTGCATTGTTGTTAGCATCTCTTCGCTAGCGATCGTTTTATATGCCGCCGTGTGTTTTGTTGTTGGCGGTATTAGTTGTCGCTGTGCGTTTTGTTGTTGGCGGTTTTAGTCGTCGCTGTGCGTTTTGTTGTTGGCGATTTCGTGCGCTAGCGATCGCTGAGCTTGCTCTCGCTTCGCTGTGGGTGTGGGTGTGCAGCAATTTTCGCCTGGAATGCGTGCGGTTTGTTTTTGTTTTCCGCTCTCGCTTTCGTTAGAAATATAATTTTGGCTGCGCGCGCGCTGTTGCTAAGGGCGCATACACTGCAGGTGTGTACTGCTTGCACTTGCACTGCTTTGTTGTTGTATCTGTGCATAGTGCATTGCACATGCACTGGCACCTAAGTTTTTCGCAGTACTGTACACTGCTTGTTGTCGTCCGCGCGCAGTTCAAACAAATTGTTGTTGCGCACCCAATATACCGTAATTATCCCGATGGCAACTGTAGTTTTCCAGCCACAGATGCATTTCGCAGCCGCAATTATGCATTTTGAGCAAAAATTTTGCTGTGTTTTTTTCTTCTTCTTTCTGCGCTTAAATTAGAAGCAATACACTTTTTTGAAAAAAAAAAAAAAAAAAACGAAACAGCTTTAATGCTCACCGATGTCTCCTCTCCACGGCTTGAGATCCGCCACATGCGCCGTCCTGGTCCGCTTATCGGCCTCCGACCTGATCCGGCAGATTACCGGCGACACAAAACTGGCCACTATATAAGGGCCTCCATAGCGTGGTGCCAGTTTTGCTGCAAAACCCTCTGCGGCATTCGACAAGTGGCGTTCCTTTGCCCACACCTTGTCACCTACGGCCGGCTTTCACTACCGCCTCCGTAGGTTGTAATGCCGCGCCTGATCCTGTCCAGCTCTCTCCAGGTTTCGACGCACTATCTCAAACACTTCGCGCATCTTATCGGCTCTCTCGACTGGGCTCTGTGCCTCCTGCCCTGTGCCGATTGCTTGCGCGCCGAACAGCGATTTGGGCAGCCTTGGCTCTCGTCCTTGGGTGATGAAGGCGGCCGAATACCCTGTGGATGCTGACACGCTACTGTTGACCGCCAACGTCAACTCCGGCAATGCGTCGTCCCAGCATCTCTGGTCACCTCCAGCGAACTGCACAATCATCGTCTTCACGGTTCTGGTGGCCCTCTCAGTGGGATTCTCTTGAGGTGTGTATGGTGCTGTCAACTGGTGATGCACCCCAAGCTCCTCCAGAAACACCTTGAATGCCCGACTGGTGAATCAGTAATGAGCACCTTTGGCGTGCCGAACCGCGCCAAGATCCGCACTCGAAATGACTTTTGGAGAGCCGCGCTATTCGCGCTCCGCAGCGGCACCATCTCCGTCCATTTCGAAAAGCGATCTATGAGAGGGCCAACAAAATCGGCACAAACTGTTGCCCATGGCTCTTCGGGCACCTGCGTCAGCATTTGCCCAGCAGCTGACACACTACGCAGCGCTGTACGTATGCTCTCACATCCCGGTACATACCTGGCCAGTAAGACCGCGCTGCCACCCGAGCGATCGTTTTTCGGCTCCCAAGGTGGCCAGCGACATCCTGTCCCAGCTGGCATCTCCTTGCTCTTGACCAAACGGCTCGCCTCCTCTCCCAGAGGCTGCCGTGAGAGCGCATCTGCTACCACATTATGCTTGCCCTTCCTGTAGCGAATCTCGAAGTCGTACTGCTGCAACTCCAGTGCCCATCTGGCAATCCTTCCCGTTGGGCTCTCGATCGAATTGAGCCACTTCAGAGCCATATGGTCAGTGACCACTACAAATTTGTAACCTTCCAGGTATGGCCTGAGCTTCCGTATGCCCCAGATTATAGCCAGACACTCTTTTTCAGTAGCTGAATAGTTCTTTTCAGCACTGTTCAGTGTCCGGCTGGCATATGAAATGACGCGCTCTCCGTCCTCCGAGGTCTGCGTCAGGATTACCCCAAGCCCATAGTTGCTTGCGTCCGTTTGCAAGCAAAACGGCTTCGAGAAATCAGGGCACGCCAGCACCGGTGACTCCATCAATTTGGCCTTTACCGTCTCGAACGCTCTTTGCCGCTCCTCCGTCCACTCCCACTTCTTGCCCTTTTTGAGCAGTGCATTTAGCGGATGCACTGTGGCTGCAAAATCTGGCACGAAGCGGCGGTACCAAGAAGCCACGCCGACGTATAGTCGTAACTCTTTTACGTTTGTGGGTGGCTTCAGTTCGGCGATAGCGGCCACATTCTCTGGATCTGTGCAAATGCCATCCTCCGTGACTTTGTGACCCAGATACTTCAGCTCCTTCTTGAAGAAATCGCACTTGTTGATGTTGATCTTCAAGTTGGGTGCCCGCAGTCGCCGGAACACCTCTCGTAGGTTGTCCATATGCTCCTGCCGCGTTCGGCCGATGACGATGATGTCGTCCAGGTAGGCAAAGGCATGGGGCATCATTTCTGGGCCGATAACCTGGTCCAGCGCTCGCTGAAATGTTGCCGGCGCAGAATGGAGTCCAAACGGCATCACTTTCCACTGATAGAGCCCCTTTCCTGGCACCGTGAATGCCGTCAGTGGTCTGCTGGCCTTTTCCTTGGGTATCTGCCAATACCCATCCTTCAAATCCAGGCTGCTGATATAGCGCGCCTCTCGCAGCTGATCCAAAATGTGATGCACACGCGGCAACGGGTATGCATCTTTAATGGATCTGCTGTTCAGCTGTCGAAAATCCACACACAGCCGCCATAAGGCAAGCCAAAACACTCATCATAAAATTGCAGCAACAGCTTGATTTTGGGCAAGGGATAAAATTACTCAAAGCGAGGAAACCACTGGAAGCTAAGAGTAAATTACAAGCGCTCAACCCATTTCTGGATGGTGACGGGGTCTTACGTGTGGGAGGCCGCCTCAAAAGTGTTTTGGTGCCATATAATGTGAAGCACCCAATTGTAGTGGAAAAATCACATTTTTCTTTCCTAATTATAAACAAAGCATCAACTCGATATGCGCGCGATATATACAGACATTTAAAAAAAAAGTTGAAGACTCCAGCTCTTATATCTTCTGAGATCGACGCGTTCATACATACAGCCAGACGGACAGGGCTAAATCGACTCAGCTTGTCGCCTTGATCAAAAATATGTATACTTTGTGGGGTCTGGCACGCCTCCTTCTGCCTGTTACATACTTTTAACAAAACCATTATACCCTGATTTCCCATTTTCAATGGGTTCAGTGTAGAAAAACCGCTGGCTCTTAAAAGTGTTTGAGAAGAAGTCAGCCCACATCGTATGCAGGACATGGTCCTGTTACCAAACCAAGGCATAATCGAGCTATTCGCTGGATGCTCAGCCAGGATAGGTAAAATTAACATTATAACTCCACAGGAGTTATATCTACAAATACTGCGAGATACGCTCCACTCTTCCCTTTAATAATCTACCAGAACACCACATGGGATCCAACACCACTTCAACACATTTTCGTAAATAACTCAGTGGAGCTACAACGGGTACAACAAAGTATTAAGGAGTTGCACCTTCATAAAGTACACATTGAGGATCTTCTCCTCCACACAATGAATGGACATTTCTTTGGGACTAGTAATAATTATAATATCTCTATTTGCCTTGTACCTAATTAAGAAAAGAAACCAGAGACAGCAATTGTTAGCTCTCACCTTCTCTGGCCCCCCGCAGAATGTTTATGAACATGCATGAACATAGATATATTAAGTATGGGAACATACAATCTATGTACTCGACAGATGGCATACATAAAATAGATACCACATGTGAAAGTGTGAACTGTCAAACTAGAAATAAAATACGACTTTGACCCTTAGCGACAAGTGTATTCGTTCAAGTGCCGTAACTCGATTACAAATATCGATAAAAACTACTGTTTAAGATTATCGTTAAAGCTAATTATAACAGAGACTGTGGTTTGAACCGCCACAGATTCACTGCTGCAGCGTCATCTAGCGCCATCTAAGCCAATCTGCTGATGTGATTCTAATAATGTGCTAGATTAGCCAAGCTGATAAAACTGTTGTAGCTGCTGCACGTGCGTTTGTTAAGTGGCCAAACATTTTATTATTTTTTGTAACGTTGATCTACATATGTATATTCTATTGAATACTTTTCATATGTTAGAAAATGCCAAATCATTCACAATTAGATATACTGGTATCCTAAAAATAATAAAAACCGAAATTGTATAAAAATCATCTCAATCTACAATATAATTTTACGTCTAGTCGATCTAGTCGAACGGGATGAGTTATCGATTTTTACTGATAAACTCGATATGTTATACACGGTCCTAGAAAAAATTTCAAGCCTCTAGATCTTCTGAGATCGACGCGTTCACACAATCGGACGGACGGACGCACGGACAACAAGACGGACAGGGCTAAATTAACTCAGCTCGTCGCCCTGATCAAGAATATATATACTTTGTGAAGTCTGCTACGCCTTCTTTGCCTGTTACATACATTTCAACAAAACCATTATTAATTGCCCAATATTAATGGGTTCAGCGTATAAGAGTCGTTGTGTACCTAAACCTTTGTGCTTACTGTATATGATTTAATAAACCATTTTGCGTACTGTGTATATTTTAATATATAATTTTATATATTGCACTATGAGATCTATATATATATATATATATATATATATATATATATTAAAAAATTTCTTATAATGATATAACTTACATTTTCCAACATTCTGTTAAACATAACTTGAAGTCCTTCTACTTTATCGGAATCATCTTGTGGTACGAATATATAAAATTGGGAGAATAGGGCATATGTATCCACAATTAGTTGCAGACTAAGGTCCATTCTGTAAATAAATAAAATATAAATCAATATATCTGTTAGTTTATTTTGTTTTCTGCCTGTTACGTAAAAAAGCTCTAGTCGAACTGCTCGACTACGAGATACCCTTAACTCTGCAATCAACTGATATTTCAATAATAATTCGCGTTGAGTTTAGAAGAAAAAGCTAGAAATTCAGCTAGAGCTGAAATTCGACATGCATACTCGTGTATACCATACGCAGTACGAGTTTGCTTTATTTTTTCAGGGCATAAAAAGAAAATAAAGAAAGAAATGATTAAAAATTAATAAAATAAAATAATAAAAAAAAGTTAAGGTAAATCAGAGGTAAAGATGGAAAAAGCGTGCGCTGGGTATACTACCGTAATAAAGAAGAGTTGGTGGCGATAATCAGAGAGCTCGGGCTAGAGTGCGACGGTCGCGTGGACGACCTACGAAAGAGGCTGTCGACATTCATACAGAGTGGCAAATATTCTGCAGGGATGAGGATGCGCCTAGGCGAAATAGAGGCCCGTTTCTCCAAAGGGACAGATGCACTCCCGGGGTGACCGGCGGAAGGTATGGGGGAACGTGCTAAGACACGGCCTCGTGTAATATTATACCAAGCTTTTCCACAATATCAATTTATTTACCAATTATTAAGCATAAGATATAATTTCCGCTTTATCTCATAAATATTTTTTTTACAGTTTTGTATAAAATCTTATTTCCGATTTTAGTTTTTTATTCTTAGATTGACATAAATTTATCTTCCTACTTACCTCAAATTTCTTCATAATTGTTCGCATTATCATAACCTTAACTTGTTCTACATTAAATTATCTCATGTGCCACACGCCACGATCATTTACTTCATTACTGCCTATTGCAACAGTGTCTCTTTCATTTACTTCATTACTGTCTATTGCTTTCAATCAATCCATTACTGTCTCTTTCAACAGCTTCACTTTCAATCAATCTGTTACTGTCTCATTCTCAACAGCTTCACTTTCAATCAATTTATTACTGTCTATTTCAACAGCTTCACTTTCAATAATATTCAAATCCTCTTCGCAACTTTCCATTTCATTTGGTACATACCCCTCCGGTAACTTCTTTATATCATCATGAGCATACTTGTACTTTCTATTATTCGTCAATGACTTAAGAATGTACCTATCTCCGTTTAACAGTTCAAATATCTGGCCCTCTAAACTTGGGGTTTAATTTCGTCTGATGCCTTTCTTCATTCCTCAACAACACAAAGTCGCCTATTTTATATAAAACTATTTTAGCTTTGGTTTTATCAAATCACGCTTTATTGTAAGCTCCTGCTGCTGCAATATTTTCCGCTGCCCGTGCTCTTGATTCTACCAAATCGACCTCATGTGTCGTGTAACACAGTGGGAGCAGCCCTAACGGACGAGCAACCTTACCAATAAACAATTCTAAAGGACTTGCCATTGTTACCAACTTACTGTACAATTTAATAGCTAACAGAACCTATCCTATCGCGTCCTGCCAAGATCAATTGCTAGTCTCAACTGAAGTTAACAGATTTTTCAAGGTGCTCATAGTCCGTTCATCTTGTCCGTTTGCTCTACATGCGCCCGTCGCAATTAAATCCAAGCATATTTTCTGTTTAGAACAAAACTTGCTAAACTTTGTGCTGGCGAAACACCTACCCTGGTCTGCAATTATGAGGTTTGGTACTCCAAACAATGATACAGCTGATGTCACAGCACTTATGCAGCTCTCAGCATCAATCTTGACCGTGTGTGTTAAATAGACAAATTTAGTAAAAGCATCTATTTGGACAATAACATACTCCTTTTGATCAGACTTCTCACTTAGTTTTCCTGTGATGTCTATGTGTATTGTGTGCCACGGTGTGTTAACCTTTGGTATAGGATGAAGTCTAACCTGAGTTTTGCCTGAAGACGACTTTAAAATCTTGCAAGTAATACAAGTAATACAACGAACTTTCGTATATACTTGGACATGTTTTCAAACCACTAATAGTCATATGCCTTATCCAACGTCTTCTCACAGCCTAAATGCATGATTGATTCATGAATCTGATTTATTACAGACCATCTGAACGCTCTTGGGACAATTAGCAAGGATCGAGTTCTACCATTTCTCTGGATTTTACGATATAATATTCCCCCTCTTAACTCATAAGTTTCTCTCAAGTCCTCGGGAAAAGAATTCTTTTTCAACTCTTTCACGATATTACTGATATCAGCATCTTTGCGCTGTCCAGCCATTAGCCAATCACTAGATATTTCTGAAAGATTAACTCGCTTTTTTTGGATCTCATAAATATTAATCGTATTAGTGGATGGAAGATTTCTCGAAAAGAAGTCGGCATGAGCCATTCTTTTGCCCTCTCTACACTGCAAATCAAACGTGAACGTTTGTAAATATGCCCACCACCTTTGTGCTCTAGGAGACTGGGAGATAGGTCGCGTTTAGTTCTTGATGTTTTGAGTGAGCTACAATCAGTAAAAACGACGAACTCTCGGCCCGTCAAATAATGTCGAAAATGCTTTGTAGCCATGACAACCGCAAGAGTTTCTAGTTCGTAAGAATGGTATCGTGACTTAGCAGGTGAAGTTGCCTTACTGAAAAACTCAACGACATGAGGCTTATTGTTGATTCTATGTAATAGAATGGCTCCGTATCCTAGAGCACTTGCATCCGTATGCAACTCAATTGGGTATTGGGGGTCAAAGATTACTAAGACTGGCTTCTGCGTAAGCAGAGAAACAACTTTTTGTCTTATTTGTTTATGTTCTGGCTTCCAGACTGTTGTAGGGTGGAGCAGTCAGATTGAGACGCAGGTTGTAGTTTAAATTATTTATTCAATTTAAATGTCGCACAAGATGGCGATGATGTTTTATTTCACACGTAGTAGAACAGGAAGTCAATTAGGAGTCAAAAAATGGGAGTACTTGGCAGAGGGCCAAGTATAGAGAGCAAGCGGTTATGCTATTAACAGCAACCTGTTAATTGCATAATCGGGCTGTGTGGGGGAGGAGCCATCCTGTTAATGGTATCTGGCATTAACATACTCCCCCTTGCAAGGATTGCAATATATGACCGTGCAGGACTACACGCAGGAACCCGAAAGGACCCACCCGAAGACGGTGTTCTGGGCCATGGGACGACCGTCAGTGCTGGGGACGATTCCCGGAAGGATGACCTGAGGATACACGTCAGCCCCCAGCACAACAGACACCGTACTGAGTCGAGCCCAATTGCTGTCGGCGAGCGTAATCCCAGCCGGATTGGCTGCGTGCTCGACCTGCCGAATCGGCGTCCGGCAAATGAGCTGCGGGTCCATTTGGAGGATGGTATCGATGTTGAAGTTCGATGTTTTCGAACGGATGGTCGCCGTGCAAACCTCTCTCGGACCCACGCTAGTGGCGGAAAGACCCATGGCCCTTGCCAATGAAGCATGGATCCGAGTAGTAGGGCTACACGGATCGATCAATGCACTCACATCGAACTCCTTAACATCCGTTTGCAGACTGATGAGTGCCGTGGGTAGGATGCTAACGGCCTTGTGCTGCATCAGCGTGCTATCTTCTTGTAGCGGCGTATCTTCCCTCGTAGACACTGCCTGGAGGCGTCGTCCTTTGCGGGATCCTTCTTGTCGTGTGGATGTCCCGGCGAGGGCGGAGGAGGTGGGCCCGCTGGCAGCGATTCAGAATAGACATCGCGTCTTCCGTAATTCTGGGCTCAGTAATTGAGAGAAGAGGCCCACCGACTAGGAAATGACCCGGAGTAAGGGCTAGTAGGTCGGTGGAATCCTCGGACATGGGTGCTAGAGGTCTTGAGTTGAGACAGGCTTTTCGAAAGTATATTTTGTCGTGGCGGTGGATTTGTAGAATAGGGCCTTGAAACTCTTCACCCCTGCTTCCCAAAAGCCACCCATGTGGGGGGCACTCGGTGGATTAAAATGCCAGGATAGGCGAAGGAGAGTGTGCTTTGCAAGCACCTCGGATCTGAGAGATTCCAAGAAGTCTTGCGATAAGATTTTCGCAGCTCCGACAAACGTCTTCCCGTTGTCGGAGTAGAGCTTTTGCGGCCATCCACGCCGAGCCACCAAGCGGGAGAATGCCGCCAAGAATTTCTCAGTGGTTAGGTCGGAGGTCGCCTCGAGGTGGATGGCCTTGGTGCTGAAACACACAAACACGCAGACGTACCCTTTGTAATGAGGCAGGCGCGTCCGGTGTAGTTCTTCACATCGAAGGGGCCTGCAAAGTCGACGCCTACGAATGTGAAGGGCCTGGAGAAGGTTGTCAGTTCAGTTGGCAGGTCGTCCATCATTTGCGTTTGGAGACGCTTGCGATAAACTACGCAGGATTTGCATGAGCTTATGACCGATTTGATGATGACCATCAGTTTGGGGATCCAAAATTGCGAACGGATGAGTCGCATAGTGCACCGTGCAAGGATATGCGATGGGTGAAGTGGACCAAAAGCCTTGAAAAGCAGCAGCAGGAGGTACGATGATTGGATGTCGTTCATCGTAGGTTAAGGAGGCGGAAGCTCTTATGCGCCCGCATGCTCTCAGGACTCCCTCTTTATCCAGAAAAGGATTGAGGTTGCGGATTGAACAAGAGCTCTGGAGAGAGCGGGGTTTCCTTTAAGGAAGTGGACATCCAATTCCATGGATTGTTTGAAGGCTATCCCGAAGAGTCATCGGCTATGCGAGGACTTCTTAGAGCTAGAAGATTCAAGCACAGCAAAGACTCTAGGCCTACGTTGGCAAGCGCAAGGCGACCTTTTCCTTTTTTGGCCTACTGACATTCCTCTCCGAGAGACCTACGCAAAAAGGTCGGTCTTTTCACAGATCGCCAAGTTGTTCGACCCTGCAGGGTGGCTGGCACCTTTTGTCATTCGGCAAAAATATTTATGCAAGCGCTCTGGCTACGCGGTTTAGATTGGGACCAACCTCTGCCTGTTAATAGCATAACCGTTTTCTCTCAGTACTTGGCCCTCGGCCAAGTACTCCAATTTTTTTTTGACTCCTAATTGATTCTCTTCTTGTTCTTCTACCTGTGAAAACTACAACATCATCGCCATCTTGCGCGACATTTTTTGAATTGAATAAATAAATTTAAACTACAACCTGCGTCTTTGTCTGACTGCTCCACCCTACAACAAGTGGTGATATTGATTCGTCCTCTTCGTTGGGTCGTCTAAATTTTTCGGTTCTTGTATTAACTTTTCTAACAATTTCTTTTAATACCTTCCTTTTTCTTTTTCTATACTAAATCTTGTTTATTTTCTTTTTTCTTTTTATACCTTGAACCTATTGAAAAATGGGAAATCAGGGTATGTTTTTGTGAAAATGTATGTAACAGGCAAAATGTATGTAATCGCAGACCCCATAAGGTATATATATTCTTGTTCAGCACGAGGAACTGAGTCGATATAGCCCTGTCCGTCTGTCCGTCCGTCCGTCCATCTGTCCGTATGAACACCGAGATCACAGAAGATGTAAGAGCTAGAGAGCTGAAATATTGTGTGCATACTCGTGTATACCATCATACGCAGTACGAGTTTATTAACTTTTCGATAACTCATCCGATAACTTTTCTATCGAGAATAATCGAAAAATTTATTGGGTTTTTTGAGCCTCATTGGAATACTATTAGACGTGGAGACTTCAGATTTACTGTGTATATACATATGATGAATACAAACATTTTTTTAAGTCCTAGAGACTAGTGCTTTGAAATTGTTGTTTTTATACCCTGAACCCATTGAAAATGGGAAATCAGGGTATAATGGTTTTGTTAAAATGTATGTAACAGGCAGAAGGAGGCGTGCCTGACCCCACGAAGTATACATATTTTTGATCAGGGCGACAAGCTGAGTCGATTTGGCCCTGTCCGTCTGTCTGTCCGTCCGTCCGTCTGTCCGTCCGTCCGTATGTTTGAACGCGTCGATTTCAGAAGATATAAGAGCTAGAGACTTCAACTTTTTTTTAAAATGTCCGTATATATCACGCGGATATCGAGTTGATGCTTTGTTTATAATTAGGAAAGAAAAATGTGATTTTTCCACTACAATTGGGTGCTTCATATTATATGGCACCAAAACACTTTGGAGGCGGCCTCCCACACGTAAGAGCTAGAGACTTGATTTTCTTTTAAATGACCGTATAAACAGCGCGGATGTCGAATTTATCTTTAAGAATCGATAACTATTCCCGATATTTTATTATCGATTAAAAACATTATCAATCAAAGCCAATGCCACTGTAACTAATTGTGAATAATTTTTAATTTTTTCAAATTTGTCAATTATTCGATAGAATATGTAGATCATATGCTGAAAGTTCATTAAATTCGGTTTTGTCAATCGACGTTAAAAAATAACAAAATGTTTGGCCAATTAACAAACGCACGTGCAGCAGCTACAACAGTTTTCCTGTACGTGTGCACACATACTTTGTAACTTCTTCTAGTACATTATTAGAATCACATCAGCAGTTAGTTTGGTTTAGATTTTCTAGATGGCGCTGCAGCAATGAATCTATTTTAGTTTTGACATTGCAAATGAGAACAGAGGAATGACGTCATGGTAGAGGGCGCGGCGCTCGATCACGAGGTCTCTGGTTCAAATCCTGCTGGGCGTGTTGTAGCTTTCTTTTAATTGCTTCGAAATTGTTATATATTTGATTAAATTTCTCTTATAGTTTTTCAAAAATCGAAATTGAAATTTTCCATACTATATGTACGTTTTTATTAGTTTGGTTGTTCTTGCACATTCTTAAAGTCATCAGCAGTTATTTTGACTTAGATTTGGTAGATGGCGCTGTAGCAGTCAATCTATTTCAGTTTTGACATTGAAAATCAGAACAGAAGGGTGGCGTTAAGGTAGAAAGCGCGGCGCTTGATCACGAGGTCTCGGGTTCAAACCCAGAGCGTGTCGTAATTCTATTTTCTAATTGTGTCAAAATTTTTATATATTTAATTAAATGAGTTTTCTATTTCATTTATATTTTCAAATACATCGAAATTGAAATTTGAGCCATACTAAATGTGCTTTTCTATTAGTTTGGTTCAGGGTAGTATCTAGTCGAGCGCTCTCGACTAGAGTTTTCTTACTTGTTTTTTTTTCTTTTATTGTTAAAAGGAAATCTCCCCAGCTTAATAATTTAATTTAATTGTTTAATTCATCCTAATTAAATTTAGCGATGTACGACGCACCTGGGGGTGCAAATCGACACACTTTCCGCATCGAGTACACCGCCCGCTCCTATGTCCGCTACTTTCGCCTCGTCTGGAGGCTGTCGCCTTCCACCGGTGGACACGGAAGTCTTCCACGGCGACTACTTGCGCTGACCAACATTCCGCGACCTTTTTACTGCGATTTATATTCAGAATCCGCGCTTGACTCCGATGGAAAAGTTATTCCACCTCAATTCAAAGACGATCAATCGTTAATCGGAAGTTACGGGTTCAAACCCAGGGCGTATTGAAATTTTTTTTAATTGTTTTAAAATTTGTACATATTTAATTAAATGAGCTTTCTATTTCTTTTATATTTTTATATAAATCGAAATTGGAATTTTAACCATATTAGTTTATATTAGTTTGGTTATTGCACATTCTTAAAGTCACATCAGCAGTTAGTTTGGTTTATATATGCTAGATGGCGCTGCAGCAGTGAATCTATTTCAGTGTTACCATTGCAGTGAGCTGGCCTCGTGATAAAAGGCGTGACGCTCGATTGGAAAGCCTCGTATTCGAATACAGGGCGTGTCGTAATTTTTTTTTAATTGTTTCAAAAGTTTTATATATTTTAAATACCTCGAAATTGAAATTTTTACCATACTAAATGTGCGTTTTTATTTGTTTGGTTCAGGGTAGTATCTAGTCGAGCGCTCTCTACTAGAGTTTTCTTACTTGTTAATGTGGCTTCAGCCATTAAGTGGTAAGAATCCATTTCGAAGTTATACACTAAATATTCTGTTCTTTGGTGTACCATTATCATTTGGTCGTCGTTGTCGACTGGTATCGGAATAACTTTATATAAATTAGATGGATATCTGCTGAATAACGGAATCTTAGCGTTCCTTTCGTTGTAAGTAACTGATCTTTCTTTTAGCTCCATACCTGCTCTCCGTTCCCTGGTAGGACTATATTCTCGGACAAACTTTCTTTTATCTGGCTATTTCTTCCCCAAATTGGTAAGGCTTCAATATAATCGGGCTTAATCTTCTATGATTTATAGCATATTTATTATCTTTGTTTGTCACATTCTTCAATTAATTTGCTTCCTTATATACATAATACGATTCTTCTAGCAATTCTGACATATTGTATATATGTATACTCATGTCCTTGATTCGTTCTGCTCTTCAACATATTTTAAACTCTTTGTTTTTAGTTCTGCTGCATTACTTTAATTTCTAATTTGATCCCCATTTGTCAATTGCTGGTTGTGCGTTAATATGATGCATATTAAATGTGCAGGTCTTACTAGTCGTGATTACGACAATATTATGTCCACGATGGTCGCTGGTCTTGTCCGATTTGTTTAGAAAAACAGAGCAATTTTTCTAAAATGTACAGAGCTGTAATTGCTCAGTTTTTAAAACTGAAAAAGATTTCTAAGCAGTTATCCAGTGATATGGCTGCTGCTGAAGAAATACTAACCCAGTATAATTTCGAGAGTCCCCCACCTTATTTGGTACCTCTCTCTGTACTAACACCAACACCTAATTTGCTTGCCCCTCCCTCACCTCGCGCTTCAGTTTTGTCATCCGCTCCTAATTCACTTGCTCCCATGTCACCTGTTCCTGAAGCTATTGGTTCTTCTGTCGAGGCTGCTATTGAAACTCAGGTCTCTGTTCAAAAATTGGAATCTCCAATTGTTGTTCAAGCCATGAGTGTTAATAATTCAGCCACTCCCTGCATTTCCTTATCTGTCGTCTCTCCGGGAAAGCCCGGCATTGTCGTCTCTCCGGGAAAGCAAGTTTTCTTATCTAGGCTTTCAGCTGATACGACCTGTGAGGCAGTATCTGCTTTTATTGCAAGACTTCGGCTAATGTTTTTAAATCGAAGTTTAGCTTCGCAACTACGAAATCGCCTCTTTCAAGTAAAATGTGCCGGTAGTATATTTTAAAACTTTGTGATTCAAACTTCTGGCTACCTCAATCGTAACAGATCGACTCCTATTTCTGTAAATCTACAATCTTCATCAAACATTGTACCAAAAAAACTAAATACTTTCCAATCTTCTTCGCAGCTGTCTCTGATTTATCAAAATGTACGTGGCTTAAATTACAATATGATATTATTGCATTCACTGAAACGTGGCTAAGTAATAATATTCATAATAGTGAAATCCTTTCAAGTAATTTCACTATTTATAGACTCGATCGTTCAATGCGCAGAGGGGGTGGTGTGTTAATTGCAGTTAAATCCAGTATCCTCTCCGATGTGTTTACCTTTTCGTCCCTTCATGAAGCGGAGATAGAGACTTGCTTCTTGTGTTGGGGGATTTTAATATTCCCAACACTTCTTAGTCATCAACTTGTAATGCAAATTACTTTATTCCGACAATTCTCACTATCTTTGTGATGAATTGTTTAACCTGCCTCTGTTTCTTAACTCTATTCTAATCATCTAAATCACACACTATTATTAATCATGATTCGTTATCGCAAACGCGATTTGAATTAATTAATTCAACAGACTGGTCTTTTTTATATGAGCAGAATGATATTAATTTGGCAGCATCGGTTTTTTACTCTACCTTAAACTCTATTCTGGATGTTTGTGTCCCTCTCTGCCGTATTTCGCCAGTTTCAAATAAGCCACCTTGATTTACCAAGACTCTTTTGAACCTGAGAAACATTAAAACTAAATAAAAATTATAAAAAGTCTGGTTCAAGTTTTGACTGGTCCAAATATTCTATTGCCAAGTCAAACTTCAATCTTTTAAATTCTAGCTGTTATGAGAATTATCTTATACGTTGTAAACGTCAGTTTGCTCGAGATCCCAAACAATTTTATTCATTTGTAAGCTTGAAGCGTAAATCTTCTGGTTTGCCGTCATCATTTGTCCTTGGTGGTGAAAAAACTTGCAATGACCAGGATTCCTCTGATCTATTTGCTGATTTTTTTCAATTCACTTATTCTTCTGCAGATCTCTACAACAACTCATATCCATATGGTCTTTCTGAATACGGGTCTATAAATACTCCTAAAGTTACTGCAGCCTCTCTGGCTGCGGCCATGAGGACGTTGAAATCATCTTTCTCTCCCGGTGCCGATAATATTCCTAGTTGTGTGATTAAAGAGTGCAGTGTTTCTCTTCAGCCACAATTACTAAAATTGTTTAACATACTGCTGTGTTCCCTTCAATTTGGAAAGAATCTTTCATCATTCCCTTATATATAAAAATGGAAGATCTGATATTTCCAACTATAGAGGCATTGCGAAATTATCTGCCATTCCGAAGTTATTTGAGAAAATTATAACATCGGCCTTGCAGCATTTTTGCAATGGATTTGGATTCAATGGATTCAACCATCTCAACATGGTTTTGTTCAAAAAATCGATCAACGTCCACTAATTTACTTGAATTTACTTCGCTAATCAATGACAGATTTAAAAAAAAATGCAAACAGATGTTATTTGTACTGACTTCAGTAAAGCATTTGACTCAGTACATCATCACATACTAATTCCTAAGCTTGAACGCTTAGGATTTTCACCTAGACTTGTATCTTGGATTTCATCTTATTTAATGGGTAGAACCCAAAGAGTCTTGCTCAGAACAGCTATTTCTAAACTTATCTTTGTTTCGTCTGGTGTACCTCAGAGTAGCCATTTGGGTTCATTACTCTTTTCCCTTTTTATAATTGACCTTCCTAGTTGTATCTCGTATACTACTATATTTATGTATGCTGATGATGTAAAACTTTGCCTTCCATACTCCAGTGCAAATGGACATCATCACCTTCAAGATGACCTAAATGCATTTCGACTTTGGTGCGTGGCAACCAGCTGGACTTAATTTGCTCAAAGTGTATGACAATGACCTTCAGTCGTACCGTTCTTCTAATTATTGATTATAAAATTAGCAATATTTCCTTACGACGCATCCATGAAAACTAAATTTTAATCTTAATATTTCTACCTAAGGAATTTAAAGATCCTTTTACCACCAAGCTCTTATTTACTTCGCTTGTGCGTCCCATCTTACGGTATTGCTCTGTTGTATGCTCTCCGCAGCATAAACTGCATCAGGATTGTATCGAATCGGTCCAAAAACAGTTTCTTCTCTTTGCCTTAAGGGATCTTCGATGGGACAGTAATTTACGATTACCGTCTTATCATAGTAGGCTCCAGCTTATTGATTTTCCATCGCTAACCAATCGCAGAACAATTTTAGGAATTGTTTTTCTGCATAAATTGATTAGTGGTGTTAATGCCAGATCCCATTAACAGGATTGCTCCTCCCCCACACAGCCGATTATGCTATTAACCGGAAGGGTTCCATGGCGACTACTTGCGCTGGCCGACATTCCGTGATCTTTTCACTAATTAAATAACCAATTTACATCCAAAATCCGCGCCTGACTCCGGTGGAAAAGTTATTCCACCTTAACTCAAAAACAGCAGGTGATGCAAATGCCTTAGTCGCCGACTGCCCGCTCACGAACGATGGCTTTGCATCGGCCTGGGACGCCTTGTGTGACCGGTACGAGAACAAGCGGCTGTTAGTGAACAGCCAGCTTAAGATCCTTCTCAATCTCCCCAAGGACACCAAAGAATCAGGCGCGGCTCTCAGAGAGTTGCATGGCACCATTCATCGGTATGTCACTGCCATCGAGCAAGCTCAGATCTCTACGGAGAACTGGGATTGTATCCTTGTGTTCTTGAGCACTTCCAAGTTACCTGAACACACTCGATCTCTTTGGGAGCATTCGCTCGAAGCTATGGAGGGTGATAAGCCCATCCCAAAGGTCCCAGGTGCAGATCCGAGATCTACGATCACCACCTCTCATAGAAAAGTCCATACCTTCGAGACACAAGTCCATTCTAAGACCAAAAAGTGCGATTTGTGTAGTAAAGGGAACCATCCGGTTCGACTGTGTCCTCGTTTTGTCCAAATGTCCCTTGCAGCGCGCGAGACCTACATAAAGTGGAAGCAACTCTGTCTGAATTGCTTTGCGCAAGGTCATCAGCTGCGTGACTTCACCAGCATCCATAATTGCGCCAAGTGCAAGGGGAGGCACAATACACTGCTTCACCGTGAAGGCTCCACAGCAACCAGCTCCTCGGCCGTAGCCGCTTCGACTCCAGGTACGTCCGAAGTACCTCGTAATGTCCAGTCATATTTCGCGGCCAATACTCAAGGGGTCCTGCTCGGTACGGCCGTAATTGATGTGTGTCACTTGGGGGTCACAAATCCTGCCAGGGCTCTAATCGATTCGGGGTCTGAGGCGATGTTTATTTCCGAACGTCTGTTCCGCCTAACGAAGCTACCTCTTCGAGCCGTGCAAACACAAGTGTCCGGTTTAGGCCACTCTGTGGCAACACAGTCGAAAAGGCTTTGTGACTTCCATATCGGCACTCTGATGAAACCAAGATCCGCATTGGGGCCTCAGCCTTGGTTATTCCACGACTCTCCGGCAATCTGCCATCGTACCCCATTCTGCAACAGCTCTTAAACAATCTGCCCGTCATCTCATTATCCACTCTTCATCCACTCTTCTTCAAGAGCGCTCAAATTGACGTTCTTTTAGGCGCGGATATCCTTCCGTCGATCGTTCAGGGGGGCTTCCGCCCTAACCTCTGCGGATCACTTATGGGCCAAGAGACAATCTTCGGCTGGATTCTTACGGGTCCAGTCACTAAGAAGCCTCAAGAGTCGATTTCCGCTTTCACGACTAGAGTTACTATCCTCCACGATGAAAAACTCGATCACCTCATCACCAAATTTTGGGAGGTGGAGAATCTCCCCAAGGTAGCCAGTTAACCAGACTCTGCGTGTGAGGATAACTTTGTCCGAACCACACGGAGAGACAAGTCTGGCTCCTACGTCGTGACTCTTCCGTTCAAAAATCCGGACCATCCTGACTTAGGTCATTCGCGATCCATCGCGCTTGGGCAGTTTCTCAAGAATGAGAGTAGATTGTTTAAGAACCCGACACTCAAGGCCGAATACGAAGCTATCCTGCAAGAGTATCTCGACTTGGGTCATATGAAGCCAGTGTCTACACATTGCAATCCTGCAATAAGCAACTTCTATTTGCCTCACCATGCTGTCTTCAAGCCCGACAGCACCACCACCAAAGTGAGGGTGGTGTTCAATACTTCGTGCCCATCTTCCAATGGTAAGAGCTTGAATGATATCCTTCATCCCGGCCCGGTCCTTTAGTCCGACCTCACGATGCAAATCCTCCAATGGCGATACTATAGATACGTGTTCAATGCCGATATCACAAAGATGTATCGCCAAATTCGTGTTGATCCAAAACACACCCCTTTCCAGCGGATCCTGTTCCGTAAGCCAGACGGCAACATCGGGGACTTCGAGCTGAGCACCGTCACTTTTGGAGTAAACTGTGCTCCCTTCCTGGCTTTGAGAGTTCTCAAACAGCTCGCAAATGACGTGAGATCCCGTTTGCCTCTCGCCAGCAAGATCATCTCCGAGTGCATGTACGTCGATGACGTACTTGCAGGAGCACACTCTCAGCATTTCCAACCTCGAGCCACTATGCAATTTCATGGGTTTTGTGACGCATCTGAGCGTGCTTACGGAGCGGCTGTCTATCTCCGTGTGTACTTTGTTTAGGCTTTTTTTAATTTTAAATTTTTTGTCAATAGCTTTAAGAAATAAATAAAATAAAAAAATAAATAAAAATATATTTTCCTCATCTTGAAATAAATCTTTTCATTGCAGCTAAAAACGCGTTAATTTACTAACTGCTAAGTGTATCGCTTTTGTTGCCATGCACACAAATAATGCTATGTACCCTTTATACATTTTTTGCATTTCATATGATAAGGCCCCGCATAGTCTAATCCCGTATTCAGGAATATGTGTGACATTATGATTATATTCATAGGGAGATTTGCATGTTTGTTGTGTGGGTGTATGATAATATCATGTGGGGTGTATAATAATATCATGTGCATGTTATACAATTACGTAAGTATTTCTTTAGGCAGTTTCTAAGTTCAATTATCCAATATTTCCTTTGAATATAGTTTCTCATTATATTACCTCCGTTTCCTCCGTTTCCTCCATTTTTAAATATTTTTATGTTTGTGTATAGCGAGCGCATATCGAGTTTATCACTAAAAAAAATCAATCCGATATATTTTTTATCGATAAAAAACCTTATCGAAAATCAGTTATAAAATTATATCTCCCACATTTTTAAAGCTAGAGTGTCCAAATTTTAAATATATATTAAGACGCATTTTATACAATTTCGGTTTATGTTAAAATCTACCCCCGCCTCTATATTCACCCCCTCACCCTCATCTTTGTATATCAAATACTAGAGACTTGTGCTTCGGTATACACTAGATGCCTGCACGAATACGTCTCAAACGCTAAACGAGACACCCGTGTCTTGGTGGTGCTTGGCTTCACACTGTTTCGTTTTGTTCAAATAGTGTAAGCCCAAGCATCGTGGACGAATGAAACAAAACGAGCATTGCTCACATACCGAACAGTTCGGTATGCAGATGCTTGTACAGAAAGGAAGCAACGAACGAAAGAAACGTTAAAGCATAATTCAAGTATTGTTTTCGTTTTAGCTATCAGCTAGTGATGCCACGTTAGACTATTTCAAGCTAGATTTAGTATATTACTATTGAATGCACAAAGACATTTTTATTTAGAAATAAAAATAATAACAAAATTTTATTTATATGAACGTAATATTATAATCTTAGCCATTACATATTTTTTAACAAATAATTATATATTTTCTTTTTTTTTTCAAATTGAAGTTTAAAACTATAAATTCATTAATCATGGCGCTGTTTGTGGCAATATTGCTTCTCTTTTTGGAAATTAATAACCAGGCCTGAGAGAAAGCCCTTTCAGACGAAGCACTGCTGGCGGGAATGCATACAATTTTACAGCTTACTTTAAAATGTAGTGGATTTTTGATTCTAATTCCATCACTTTCAAACGTTAAACCCATCTGAGTAAAAAACTTTGAGACGCATGTATGTATGAGAGTTAATACATTCAGTTAAATTGTCACTATAAACTGACATTTCGTATATATTGTCATTTTCAATATTGTTTGGTCAGAGTCACTTCCTAACCAATAGTTTGCCAGTAGTTCTTTACACTGTTCAACTAATCGTTATTTTTCAGCGTTACTCAAACTAACCAATCTGTTTGTGGGGGGAAATAAAAACAAAGCAATTTTGTGATAGTCCGTAATATAAGAATCCACAACGGTTTGAAGTAGGCTAGTTAAAGTAGATTTTAATTGGCTATCTAAACCAGTATCGCTTGAGTCAACTTTAGTTTTTCTTTTCAAAAAATTGATGTATGGTATGACTTAATGTAGTGTCGAATAGTCTTCTCCTTCCAATGTTTTTAAAGTCCTTTCAAAATGTTCTAAAATTTTTACAATAGATTTAACATTGTCAATGTTTACATTATTCAACCGAAAAATTTCATTTTTTAAAATTGTAGTGAGTTTTGTGATAATGGAAAAAAGTGTAATACACTGTATTCCACCTAGTCTGATAAAAACTTTTGAGAGATACATTGAGTTGGGAATTTATCCCAGATTTTTTTAAATATTTTACTATCTTGTTACAATTGAGTAACAGGTCAGATAGTTCTAAAATATCTTTAAATGCTTTCTTCCACAACATTGTTTAATAGGTGATTTATGCAATGAATGTGACTGCCACTTGGAAATGCGATAATCATGTTGGAGCCTCGGTCAGTGATTGCTATGGCTTTGTCGTCATCCATTGCCAAATTAAAATCATTCATAATTATACTCATTCACGAAGTGAATGTCCGTGAATGTCCGTCTTTCTGTCCGTCCGTCTATCCGTCTGTCCGTCCGTTCGTCTGTCCGTATGAACGCAGTTCATTCGCCGCTATTGAAGCTAGAGACTTGAAATTTGGAACACATACTCGTGTATAACTCCGATTTATAAAGTGTTAAAATTTTCCCGATCCGCCCACTAGGGGCGTGGCAAATCGGAAAATGCATTTTCCGATATAACAGAAATCATGTTAGTTGAAGAGCTAGAAAGTTGAAATTTGGTATGTAGTTGACCCCCCAAGTCCAAAAAGCTATAGTGGAAATATCTACGCCCATTGGGGGGCGTGGCAAATCAGATAAAACTATATCTCCTAAAGTTCTAAAGCTAGGACGAATTTCGCACGTGAGCTAATGCTATAATTCTATAATGACTGATGAAAAAATTTTATGTCTACGCCTACTAGGGGCGTGGCAAATCGGACCTGAAGATATCGTGATTTTTCAAATTGGGCTATATTCTAGGCACTATTGATGCTAGAGACTTTTAATTTGGTATATATACGCGAGTTGACCACCCAAGTCCAACAAGCTATGGTGGATATATGTCCGCCCGAAGGGGGCGTGGCCAACCGCAAAACTTTATATCTCCTACAGTTTAAGAGCTAGAAGCTTTAAATTTAGATAGTTGAGTTACTGGTAACCTCCTCTATCGATGCCCCAAAAATAATTGTCACGCCTCTTTGTGGGCGTGGCATATCGAAAAATACCCTGTAATTTTCACATTTTTTGAGCGTAAGCATTCAAATTTTGCATTTACGTTACCGTTAGTTCTTTCTAAGAACTGGCCAAAAATGAAGTGTCTACGGCCACTAGGGGCTTGGAAATCGGCATTTGTAGTATCAAATTGCGACATTTATATGCTTGAGCTGTCTATGTATGTACATGTACATACAAATAGGCTTAATAGGTATTGATAACACAAAAGGAAACATTTTTATAAAATTTTAAAATACAATTTAAATTAAAATTAAAAAATATTTAAAATTTTAAAAAAATATAAAAGAAGCTAAAATAACAAAATTTGCAATTTACAAAAAAGAGTTTTCCGCGGGATTTGAACTCGCACCCAAGCCATGTTTGTCAAAATAACAAAAACAAATTTAGCCGGCGCCTTTGCCGACAAACATAATTACCGCCTACTGTCAACAAACATAATTAAAATGAAATCCAAAAATGAGATTCTTGTTATGACGCATTATAGAAAAGAAGAGCCAGAGTAGCGGATGATAAATTTGCATTACATACATACACACATACAAATGAACGCGTGCATAAGAAAGGCTGGAATACTTGATGCTACATATGCGTGCAGACTTATGTACATACATATACATGCATATATGCGTACATACATATATGAGGGCTTTTTAAGAAGAAACAAATTTAAACTTATAAAATTGTTCAATTAGAAAAAAGAATAAAATATCTATTTTATAAAAAACGAAATATGTATGAAAAAAAAAACTTAACCTTGATGGGGACTTGAACCTCCGCCACTGTAACATAACTTGCAACGAAAATCCAGAAATCAATCGCAATTCTTAGAATGCTAAAAAGCGCGCTTTTGTAATGTAAGCAAACGCTAAAGAATCTGCAATAGGTGTGACCGAAAGCTATTAACGAAAATTACCATACATTTGTACTCAAAAAGTGCACGATCAATATAATAATTATCGATTACTCGATAAAAATTACCAAAAGCTACAATATAATCAAAAAGCATAATTGTTTTGTAATAATTTTTTTTAAAGCCAAATTAAATTAAATTTACAAAGGGACTGTGAATGAGTATTCCGCAGTCGGTAGCGCCCGACTTACTTGTTTTTTTTTTTTATTTTATTCTTAATTTTTGCGCCTAAAATAGTAAACATTATTTCAAAAGAGCTTTTGGAATATTTGATTCATCTCCCATTGACTTCAGTGCTATCAGGCGGGTGAGCATTGCACCGTCTCTAATATAGTGCACTGTACACGATATATATGATCTCTTTAGGAACTCGTCCGTCCAGATATCAGATGTGATGCTATAGCCGGAAGTTTTTGCTTTAACATCTGCTTTTATATTTTAAATGTCTAAATTGTAGAGCTCTGACACATTTCTCGAGATTGTCGACGGGTGGGGAGTAATTTCATCTATATTTACTTCACTACCATATTTTGCTCCAACTTTAGTAAATATTGCAAGTAATTTCGTTAACCCATCGTCTTTGATTATATTTAAGGGCCGACCATTTTCGACGGTCCTTTCAGTAGCAGCTTCTAAAATAAGCTTTTTGGTTTCTGGATCGACACGAGTTCTTTGCTGCTACACAGCATTTGTGTTTAACTAAATTAGGGCCCAATTTGATTTGTCCCACTGCGAGAATTTCAAAAAATGTTTCAGTGCCAATAAGTAAGTCAATATGCCGAGTTTTGTGAAACTTCTCATCAGCTAAAGGCTGAAAGAAATGTATGCAATGTTTGACTTGATGTAAGTGTGACTCACCAACGCTACAGATTCGCATATGCCGTTTGATCTTTGGCAAGCGTAGTGCTTGTGCGAACTGTTCTGAGATGAGGTTCACCTGTGAGGAAGAATCCAATAGAGACCGATCCTGAAGGTTCCAGATGCATCAATGATCCCACGTAGGCAACTTGGAATAATCCAATGATTCGTTCCATTTGCGCTTGGTCTCCATGTCCATCTTATCCATCACAATGGCTATTATCATTGCCTGTGCGATTTCTGCCTCGTTGCCTAAAGATTTATGCGAGTTGTACAATGCCATAGAGTTGTCAATCAAACTTTGAATTTCGTGGCTATTTGACCTTGACACACTCTTGAGCATAAACAACGACTAGATATTGTCCAAGAACACCAATGTTGGATTGTCGTAGAGTTGATTCAAACGATCAAGTGCCTTTCGGTAGTTTTCAGGTGTGATCTGAAATGCCCTTACCGTTTCTAATGCTGCTCCATTTAAGCAGCTGATCAGTTGATTGAACTTCTCAATATTTGATAGGCTGTTCTGTTGATCATCCATTTGATTGAATAACGCACTAAAATTCTTGTAATCTGCATAATTGCCATCAAATGTAGGTAACGTAAGTCTGGGCAGCTTGGCCGACGATAAAAAGGTGGGCCCAGGTACCGCAGCGAATGTTGATTCGTGTATATCCTCCCTGCTCTGTAATGCAAACTTTTATTTCTATATACAGCTCCTCCAATTCGGTGCGTCCTAAATCGGTCGGACATTCCTTTTCAATTTGAGTCTGCAATAACATTGCTTGCTTAAAATAAGCTTCCAAAATTTCCAAGCGACATTTTAATTCAGCTTGAATTGCTGCGGATTTCCCTTCTCTTAGTTTGGGATCGACAACATTACGGATGCGGCTTATATTGCGGCAAGTATTCACGCGCTGTGTTTTAAGGCTCTCCAGAGACATTATTCGATCTAAAACAACTTTATGGGTTTATTTAAATAAACGATGATCAAATTCACTACTAGAGTTCAACCAAATTGCACAAAATATTTATTAGCGCGAAGAAAAATGAAGTGACAAATTTCACTCAACTGAGCTGTTAATGTTGCGTGATGAATAATGCAAGAGACAAATTCCACTCAACTGAGCTTGCAGATATTCGACGGTGAGTTTCACTCAATAATATCATATAATATCAAGTGAGAAGAGTAATTCCAGCGGTGAATTTACAGTGCAGTTGCGTATGTATATGTGTATATAAGTGCGTTTGTGATTAACCGCACTTATGTATTTCGAATTCGACGATATGATTTATCCAAACGTTTGACGAATATGATGGTAAGCGCACTGCCAATAACTTGCTGCTGCGATCGCGGGGGGATCGTAGGGCCAGCGAAGTGACGAAGATTGCAAGAAGCTGCTGTTGCTGCGAGAGATTGACGAAACGAAGAAGATGACTGGCGGGGGTCACAGAGCGACAGCGAAGTCAACCAAAGCGAAT
Source organism: Drosophila navojoa (assembly GCF_054131105.1). Classification (NCBI taxonomy): domain Eukaryota; kingdom Metazoa; phylum Arthropoda; class Insecta; order Diptera; family Drosophilidae; genus Drosophila; species Drosophila navojoa. The sequence goes on from NW_028301759.1 coordinate 70,185, forward strand.
GACCGGTGCGAACAGCAAGGCAAGCGAATGTATGCACAACTAAAAACTTGTATGCTGAAACATTCCCTCTAATGTACAGATGTATTTATGCAGAATATGTCTGCACATAAGCCAAATTATAACTCCAAATGCGTGCACGGAACTTTGAACAGCAGGGCCCCACGTTGGGCGCCAAAATGTAAGATCAGAAGCGTTTTTCTGTCTAACATGAGTTTCAGAGTATGGGGGTGCTGCTCTAACTAAACAAATGAGCCGTATATTAAATTCAGCGCATCGTAGGTGCAACGTTCTTGATATAGACTAAAGTACAAACGTATGAGCAAGCGCAGCTTGCTTAGAGCTAAGCGAATTAATGCAAGTAATGAGAGTTTACAATGCAAGAGAAGCAAGTACTTAGGGTGAACCCAAATAGTATTTGAGTTACCCAATATTCAATGCTAATTTGAAAGTAAATAAATATCAACAATCATAATTGTAATTAAATCATACTTACATTTTCGGAATTAGTTTCAAAACTTATTTTCAATGTTCATTTTAGCACGCACAAAAAAGCGGCCCAAACTTAACAACTCACAGAAAGAGATTAAAGGAAATAAAAAAAAAAATAAGTAAGACTCGAGTCGAGACTGCTCGACTAGGAGATACCCTGAACCCTCCAAGCTGATATTCTTATCATTCTGCACTACTTTTATGCAAGCAAACATACATACACATGCATCCACCCTCACGCGCCTGCGCTCTGCTAACTGCGCAGTAAGCAGCGACTGCGCCTGGGCTGCGCTGCAGTGTGGACAATAGTATGAGAATTTACTTGGTGAATAACTTCTTTTGTAAACATACAATCTTAATGAAATTTTTAGGGCGTAATTATATGGTCACAATGTGTGTACATTCCAAAGCACAAGTGGCTAGTACTTGAAATACTGTAATTGGGGGCGAAGGGGGCGTGGTATCCAAAATCTCTTGATTACAAAATGTTTGTATTCATCATATGTATATACGCAGTAAATCTGAAGTCTCCACGTCTAATAGTACTCCGATGAGGCTCAAAAAACAAAATCAATTTTTCGATTATTCTCGATAAAAAAGTTATCGGATGAGTTATCAAAACGCGTACTGCGTATGGTATACACAAGTATGCACACAAAATTTCAGCTCTCTAGCTCTTATATCTTCTGAGATCTCGGCGTTCATACGGACAGGCGGACGCACGGACGGACGGACGGACGGACGGATGGATGGACGGACGGACGGACGGACAAGGCTATGTCGACTCAGTTCGTCGTGCTGATCAAGAATATATATACTTTATGGGGTCTGCGATGATTCCTTCTGCCTGTTACATACTTTTTCACAAAAACATTATACCCTGATTTCCCATTTTCAATGGGTTCAGGGTATAAAAAACTGTTAACCGAAAGAAATTAAAGTAAAACAGAATACTTGACGAATTCGAGTACCATTCGTTTCGTTTTGCAGCAATGCTTGGTATGCTCAAACACTTGCAAATATCAGTATATTTGGAAGACGACCACAAGCAAGCATACCCAAGCAGACCTCTAGTATACACGTACATTTACACATTATGATTACGTTCTGAAAGTTTTATTACGATCGTACGTCTAGAAATTAAGTTATTCAACAAATAAATTCTTATTATATTGCCAACACTGCAGCGCAAACCAAGTGAAATCGCCTCTATATGCGTGTGTGTGTGTGTGTGCGTGTGTGTGTCCGAATTATTATTGAAATATAAGTTGCTTGGAGGGTTCAGGGGATCTCGTAGTCGAGCAGTCTCGACTAGAGCTTTCTTACTTGTTATATTTATATATATAAATGTATGTAACAGGCAGAAGGAGGCGTGGTCGACCCCACAAAGTATATATATTCTTGATAATGGCGACGAGCTGAGTCGATTTTGGCACTGTCCGTCTGTCTGTCCGTATGTATGAACGAATCGATCTCAGAAGATATAAGAGTTAGAGACTTCAACTTTTTTTTAAATGTCCGTATATATCGCGCGCATATCGAGTTTATCACTAAAAACCGATAACTCATACCGATATTTTTTTATCGATAAAAACCTTAGTAATTTATAAGTATTGATTCCTCTGAATGCTATATCTGCTGGATCGTCTTCTGATTTTACATGATTCCATTTAATTTTTGACATTTTCCTAATCTCATCCGTTCTTTTTCTAATGAATTTATTTTTATTCAATCCGTTCTGGATCCAAGCTAGTGTGATAATGGAATCACTCCACGCAAAGATTTCATCATTAATTCTAATTGATTCCGTTCTTTTAGAAATGAGTTTGGAATAGTTTAACGATTTTTCTAGGGATTAACTTTATTTTATCTTTTTGTATTTTGACCCACCTAGGTATTTTTATGTTTTGTAGATGTTTCAAATTATCTTGATACACTTTCCATTCTTTGATTTCTTTAGATAGTTCTTCATCCCATTTCATATCATTCTCTTCAATGCTTAAATACTTATTTTTCTCATTTCTGTCTATTTGTTCAATTATTTCTGGTTTGCTTGAAATACACTTTCTCAGATTAAATCCTACTTTTGCTAGTTCACTGGAAGCACATTCAAAAATTTCTTTACAGTTTTGTATGGATTCAGTGCCTGTCATAAGATCGTGCATATTGAAATCTGTTTTATATATTTCTTGAATTGTTGCGTTATAGCAATTATTGGCTATGTCTAAAAGAAGTAAGGAGCTGATGCAGTACCATAGTTGACTGTTGTAAGCTTTAAGTACTTTAATTATACCCTGAACCCACTGAAAATGGGAAATCAGGGTATAATGGCTATGTTAAAATGTATGCAACAGGCAGAAGGAGGCGTGGAGGAACCCACAACGAGCTGAGTCAATTCGGCCCTGTCCGACTGTCTGTCTGTCTGTCTGTCCGTCTGTCCGTCTGTCCGTCCGTCCGTCTGTCCGTATGTCCGTATGTTTGAACGCGTCGATGTCAGAAGATATAAGAGCTAGAGCTTTAAATTTTTGTTTAATGTCCGTATATAGCGCGCGTATATCGAAAATCAGTTATAAAATTATACCTCCTACATCTTTAAAGCTTGAGTCTCCAAATTAAATTAAATATATAATATGATGCATTTTATAGTGTAAAGCGGCTGCAGTTAAGATAGTTATGAGTTGTAATGAATAGTGAATATTGTTCTGATTTCTTAGATGAGTATGAATATGATTGAAGAGTGAATATTGTTTTGATTTCTTAGATTTGCACGAATATGGTTGAATAGTGAATATTGTTTTGATTTCTCAAATTAGTGATAAGTTAAATTTAAGATAGTGATAAGTGGTAGTGTGTAAGGAGTATTGTTTGAATTCTAGATTAACAATAGGTTAAAATTAAGATAGCGATAAGTTGTAGATAAGATGCCTATTTGAATTTGTGTTTAAAAAAGGCCGCGCAAAGCGCAGACGAACTATCGGCGATCGGCGCCGCAACCCTGCGTGGAGAGTTTTTGAGTGGAGAGTTGCGACGCCGATGTCGAGCGTTTTGGACGAGCGTAGAAAATGAGTTAAGTTAGTTAATGAGTGACCATCGGGAGAAGCGGTCAAGTAAAGGAGCCCCTTTTAAGTTAACGAGTGGCCACCAAGCGAGGCGGCCAAGTTTGAGAGGAGAGTAGTGATTAAGCGAGCGCCACACGAAGTAGTTGTAATCTAATATATAGTTTCTAATTTGAAGTGTTAAAGTAAAATAAAAGGCGAAGAACGTGGAAAGACTGTGTTGAGTGGAGGCGGGCGACATATTTGGAAATATAAAAAATGACAGTTATTTAGTTAAAACAAAAGTACCAAGCGAATTCAAATATGCAGATTGTGCAAGAATAAGATGGATGTCCCTGGAAAAATCATATGATTTTTTATTGGGCATGGATTTTATCCAAAGAATTTTTGAAAATATTAATTTTAAAAACGAAATAATTAAGCTTTGCAATGGAGTCTGTTGTAGTGATGGCGTCGCCGATAAGTAAAAAGACCAGATTGTAATTTCTCGTCTTTATTTCTTGGTTTAAAGCTGTGTTGCTCGCATAGGAATAGTAAAAGAAATATGTGTATGTATCTCGTCAATACCAGGAGTGGCCAGTGTCCGAGGAGGGGGGACGAGGTACTCCGCGGGGCGCCGAGTACAGCGAACCAGTAGGAGAACTGGGTTATGTTATTAACAGACTGCTGTTAATAACATAACGTGTGTTGCGGGAGGAGCAATTCTTGTTAATGGGATCTGGCATTAACATACTCCCCCCCCTTGCAAGGATTGCAAATTAAGACGTCGCGTTTGAAGCTGGAGATCTCTTGGTGTGCGGAACAAAGCTGTCCTGGAGATGCAGGAGCGTGTGGTGATTCTGGCCACACGTTTTGCAACGTCCTTTGTTGCGGCAGGATTGCCCGGAGTGCTTGTGAGCCAAGCAGTTCGTGCAGTACTCATGTATAATTACCGCATGCATCCGTTTTTCCTCAGAAAGGCCCAGAAACCGCTTGCAGTTTCGGAGGCCATGGGCTTCTGGGCATACGCGGCACTGGAAGGAATTGGTACCACGTGGCTTGCTGCTTTCTAATGACGGCGTCTTTATCTGGAAGAACGAATGAGTTGGAGGTTGAGTTGCTTGTTCGTTAGAACATAACATGGAGGTTAGTTCGACAGCACAAGGAGGACGAGGATCGAGTTCGAATGATGGGCCTGAATGAAGGATATCATTCAGGCTCTCATTGAAACCGACCCTCACTTTTGTAGTGGTGTTGTCGGGAACTCGGGATGGAAGAGTTGCCGGAATCTCAAGTTTTGTGTCACCCCGAACGGAGAGGAGACCATTTCCGGTGAAGTTCGTGAAAGTGGGCCAGTCAGCACCCAACCGAAAACAGTCTCTAGACCTAAAAGAGGTCCACAGATATTCGGATGGTAACCTCCCTGAATAATAGTCGGAAGGATATCCGCACCTAGAAGGACATCAATTTCTGAACTCTTGTAGAACTCGGGATCAGCTAGCTGAATATTCGGCAGCTGGTTCAATAAGAGTTGCGGAATTGGAGATGAAGGGAGTTTACCGGCAAGATTTGGAAGGACGAGAGCAGAAGCTTCGATTCGTAGTCTCGGCTTCGAAGGAGAACCAATGTCAAAAGCTGCATAGCTTTTGTGCATGAGCTGTAAACTGCTTGATTCAAGCTGGAAACTTGAGTCTGCATGGATTGAAGGGCAACTTGATTTTTTCGGAATAGTCGCTCAGAAATGAAAGTTGCTTCGGATCCTGAGTCGACTAAAGCACGGGCGGGATAGATTGCTTCCGGAATGGCATATGTTGATCACCGCCGTGCCGAGGAGGACACCTCGCGTGTTGGCAGCCAGATACGTTTGGACGTTGGACATAACTTGCGTACGAATTGGGGCTATAGCTGTTGCGGATGCAGCAGCAGATCGAGTAGTATTGTCTCTATGGAGTAGGGTGTTATGTCGACCATTACACTTGAAACAGTTGTGCGTACTAGTACACTCTCGTAACTGGTGACCCTTAGCGAAGCAGTTCAGGCAAAGATTCTTTGCTTTGATGTATGCCTCTCGTTCATGGATAGACAGCTGGAGAAACCGAGGGCAAAATCGAATTGGATGGTGCTGTTCTGAACACAGATCGCACAGATTCACTTGCGTTGTGAAGGAGTTGACTAGTTTGGGAGGGGCAGAGCTCGCGCATCTCGGAACTGAGATTGGAGCTGTTGGTGCAGAACGATCACCTTCCATAGCCTCGAGAGCAAGAGCACGCTCGCTAAGAAAGTGACTAACGTCCTGCCAGGCTGGAATTTCTGTTTTTTGTGTCAGTGAATGCTCCCAGAGAGATCGAGTGTGATCTGGCAATTTGGATGTGCCCCGAACACAAGGATACAGTCCCAATTCTCCGTAGAGATTTGAGCATGCTCGATTGCAGTGATGCATCTATGAATGGTGCCATGCAACTCTCTGAGAGCCGAGCCTGATTCCTTGGTGACTTTGGAGAGGTTGAGCAGGATTCTAAGCTGGCTGTTGACTAACAGCCGCTTATTCTCGAACGATCACACAAGGAGCCCCAAGCCGCTGCAAAAGCCGTCGTTTGTGAGAGGATACTCTGCGACTAAGGCATTTGCATCGCCTGCTGTCTTTTAATTGAGATGGAATAACTTTTCCAATGTTGGCCAGCGCAAGTAGTCGCCGTGGAACACTTCCGTATCAACAGGTGGAAGGCGACAGCCTCCAGACGAGGCGAAAGTAGCGGACATAGGAGCGGGCGTCGATTTGCACCCCCAGGTGCGTCGTACACCGCTCATACACAGTGTAGCAGTTGTCGAATTTGGCCTCCATGGCTTCAACTTCGCCACTGCTCGCCCCTTAGTTCAACGCTGTGGCACAGACCTTATATTGCTGCTCAGCATCATCCCACAAGGCCCTGACCCGCTCTCGGCGGATCTCGAAGGCCCGGAGTAGAGCCGCCTGGGTGGCATTAGAGTCCCCGAGACCGTCAATGCGGGCTTCGAACTTAATAAGCCTATCCGCAGCCGCGATGAACTCGGACAGAGACATATTTTGCGGGCTTCGGACTGGACCGGGTTACGACCGGACTGCGCTTGAAAGTGCTGGTGGTCTGTGGTTTCCCGGACGGAATGGCACTGCGTTGAATCAAACGCGAAGCGGGTACCTTAAGTTGCGCTCGACCCAACGATCAGACATGGAAGCTAACTAGAAATTAGCTGGCGGAAATTTCTGATACAGAGGTAGAAAGTCACTCAAAGAACAGAGTAATGCAGTTGACAAAAACAAGGAAGTTGTCAACTAAATTTTGTAGAACTAATTGAAAAAGAAAATGTCTTGTTAAGCAAATAAACGAAAAATGGATTAATTTATTAAGCTGGGGATATTTCCTTTTAAAAATAAAGGAAAAAAAAAACAAGACTAAAAATCTATTTTCTATTTATTTTGCAATAGGTTTTAAATTACTATGAATTCTGATCGTGCAAAACTATCGTCACGAAATTGTGGCGGCCGGTGATATTTATCGGAAAAGTTATTGATACTAGTTACGATCTCAGCTGTTTGGACACAAAGCTAAACAACCAATTTAGCATTTAGCCCATAAATTCAAGGCTCTATAGGGTTTCTCCAAAATATGAAGAGGAAATAGGAAAACAAATCATAAAAATGGAAAAAGTGGAATAATAAGAAAAAGTAAAAGTAATTATAGCTCTCCTATATGTGTAGTTAAAAAAAAAAAATTGATAATTCAGGAATTCTAAAATATCGTATCTGTGTAGATTATAGAAGATTAAACCAAGTAACCGTTTCAGATAAGTATCTAATACCTATTATAGACGCTGTATTAGATAAACTTGGTAAAGCCCAATATTTTACTACTCTTAATTTAGAGAAAGGCTATCATCAAATATTAATGGCAGAAGTTGATATAGAAACAAGAAAACGTTGCAGTCGGGCGCTACCGACAGCGGAATACTCATTCACAGTCTGATGCTATGTTTACAAAGGGGCATTTATTAAAACAAATAAATTTAAAAATGTAAAAGTCGCTGCTCGAATTAGCTTCCGATTATTATTATTATAATCGGTATCCAGGAGGAGGCCATCGAAACATCAATCGATAATTATTATATTGATCGTGCACTTTTTGAGTACAAACACTGACCAAACAACACATAGACTAGACATGTAGAGCAACGTTTTTCCACGCCGCACCATCTGTCTAGCAAGTCCCGGCCAACTTCGTATTCGCTCGGCTTGGTATGGCTCGGGTAATAAAAGATAGCACGACGAAATCAGTGCGCTCTAATCACGCAAACGAAATGGTCATGTATGCGCTTTTCGTTTTTTGTCTTACTATCCCTCTCTCTCTCTCTCTCATCTCTCTCTCTCTCTGTGGGCTCTCAAATCATGAAGCTCAGCAGCGCACAAAAATTGAAATTTCTTCGCGACGGTCCCAGCTCTTTTCTTTTGAGTGAAGAGTATACCGAAATCTTAAAATCGTTTGCGACATTCATGCAAACAAAATGTTAGCGTTTCGATATATATTTATGGGAAGGGTATGAATGCGTTGAGGCGCATAAAGAATATGATCTCGCCACGGGCATGAACACACACACTTGTAGTCCCTTGCTACATGTATGAGCATTTGTGACCTGCGTGCGTTACTCTTGCTGCTTGTAGCAATTTTAAAGCCCAGTATTTGCAGTTGGTCGGTCTTGTACCTGTATCATTTGATTGTGTGTGTGTTCACATGGAATGCGATGCTCACAATTATGGAATATCACTTGTAGAAGCATTTGTATGCCTGTGGGCTTTTACATGTACGTGTGTGTATGTGCATATGTGTATGCAGGGGACATGAACATTGGCGTGTGCCTACCTCAGCTTAGAATTGGTTGACCAATTTGGGGTTCTCATTGCAGAATCGCGTTTCTATTTAAGTACTTTTTTATTTTTATCAATGATCGTGTGCTTTCCTACCGAAGTCATCAATTCATAAAATCAATTGTTTTAAATAGGAATTGGTTTAATTTCATTTCATTAATTTAATATAATTTGAAATAAAATAATTAATATAAAACTAAATAGCATTCAATATGTATAAACAAATCAACAAAAACAAAAACAAGTAAGAACGTTGCAGTCGGGCGCAACCGACTGCGGAATACTCATTCACAGTCCCTTTGTAAATTTAATTTAATTTGGCTTTAAAAAAATTTTTACAAAACAATTATGCTTTTTGATTATATTGTAGCTTTTGGTAATTTTTATCGAGTAATCGATAATTATTATATTGATCGTGCACTTTTTGAGTACAAATGTATGGTAATTTTCGTTGATAGCTTTCGGTCACACCAAAAGCGCGCTTTTTAGCATTCTAAGAATTGCGATTGATTTCTGGATTTTCGTCGCAAGTTATGTTACAGTGGCGGAGGTTCAAGTCCCCATCAAGGTTAATTTTTTGTTTTCATACATATTTCGTTTTTTATAAAATAGATATTTTATTCTTTTTTCTAATTAAACAATTTTATAAGTTTAAATTTGTTTCTTCTTAAAAAGCTATATGTATGTACATAAGTCTGCACGCATATGTAGCATCAAGCATTCCAGCCTTTCTTATGCACGCGCTCATTTGTATGTGTGTATGTATGTAATGCAAATTTATCATCCGCTACTCTGGCTCTTCTTTTCTATAATGCGTCATAACAAGAATCTCATTTTTGGATTTCATTTTTATTATGTTTGTTGACAGTAGGCGGTAGCGCTGTCGGCAAAGGCGCCGGCTAAATTTGTTTTTGTTATTTTGACAAGCATGGCTTGGGTGCGAGCTCAAATCCCGCGGAAAACTCTTTTTTGTAAATTGCAAATTTTAATTTTAATTTTAAATTTTATTTTTAAATTTTATAAAAATGTTTCCTTCCGTGTTATCAATGCCTATTAAGCCTCTTTGTATATACATGTACATACATAGACAGCTCAAGCATATAAATGTCGCAATTTGATATTACAAATGCCGATTGCCACGCCCCTAGTGGCCGTAGACCCCTCATTTTTGTCCAGTTATTAGAAAGAGCTAACGGTAACGTAAATGCAAAATTTGAATGCTTACGCTCAAAAAAATGTGAAAATTACAGGGTATTTTTCGATATGCCACGCCCCCAAAGAGGCGTGACAATTATTTTTGGGGCATCGATAGAGGAGGTTACCAGTAACTCAACCTTCCAAATTTGAAGCTTCTAGCTTTTAAACTGTAGGACATATAAAGTTTTGCGGTTTGCCACGCCCCCTTTGGGCGGACATATATACCACCATAGTTTGTTGGACTTGGGTGGTCAACTCGCGTATATATACCAAATTACAAGTCTCTAGCATCAATAGTGCCTAAAATATAACCAAATTTGAAAAATTACTATATCTTCAGGTCCGATTTGCCACGCCCCCAGTAGGCGTAGACATAAAATTTTTTCATCAGTCATTATTGAATTATAGCATTAGCTCACGTGCGAAATTTCTACGTTCTAGCTTTAGAACTTTGAGATACAGTTTTATCTGATTTGCCACGCCCCCAATGGGCGTAGATATATCCACCATAGCTTTTTGGACTTGGGGGGTCAACGCGGATCTACATACCAAACTTCAACTTTCTAGCTCTTCAACTAACATGATTTCTGGTATATCGGAAAATGCATTTTCCGATTTGCCACGCCCCTAGTGGGCGGATCGGGAAAATTTTAACACTTTAAAAATCGGAGTCGGAACAGTTTTTTATTATCGGTCATCGTTTCGCGCAGCGAGTTTCGATAGCACTTGAATTCTAGACGCAACCAACTTGTGTCTCTCAATTATTCTATGTGCCTACTCTCGAACCTAACTCGGCGACAGCTACACAACACTGTCGCCCCGCTAAAACGGTACTTCTTAAGCGACAACATGCAAATATTGGCTGATGCAATATGATGAAATCAATTCCTGGAACTTAGCCGAAAACTACAACCACACTCATACAACCTCATTACACACCGACACTACAACCACACGCATAAGTACGACGGCATACAGAAAAGGGAAAATATGCGAGTAGGTTGTAAGCACAATTACAGTGCGCGCCAACATATTAATTATACTTGCTTCGACACGGCCATTCTGACTTTAACACGCCCTCGTGTATGAAATAATAACATTTAAGTCTTTATTTTCTTGTTTCTTCAAATTTCTTCCTTTTTTTTATATAAATAAACGATATACATAATTTCTTAATGTGATTTCTTAACTCGTATTAACGTATCATTCTAACAATATATTTCAATTCAATTCATACAAAATATCATGTTTTATTACCAGAATACTTTAGCATAATTATAATTTTTTTTATTATTATTATTTTTTATATTTCTTTTATAAGTAGTTTTGTCGGCAGTCTTCTTTAAACATTATTTACTCCATTCCATTCAACATTATATAATCAAATGCCCCCACACGCCATGATCAAAACTAACTTCAGTATGTTTTGCACTTGTGCTTGCATTATTTTATAATCGACATTATATAATCAAATGCCCCACACGCCACGATCAAAACGAACTTCAGTATGTTTTGCACTTGTGCTTGCATTATTATATAACCAAGTGACTTCTTCATTCTCAACATTTTTATTTTCACTGTATTATCAATTTCAACAATATTATTATAATTATCACACACATTTAATTCTTCGGGCACTTGCCCTTCTGGCAATCTTCTTAAGTCTTCATGAGCATATTTGTAATTTCGTTTACTAGTTAGAGACCTTAAAATGTACCTATCACCCTTTAGGACTCTGATTATTTCAAACGGCCCCTTATACTTTTGACTCAATTTAGTTTGATACCTTTCTTCACTTTTTAGTAGCACAAAATCTCCAACTTTGTGTCCAATTACTTTCGGCTTATTTTTTATCAAATTGTTCCTTGTCATAAACTGCTGTAGCTAAAACATTCTTTTCAGCCTGTGCTCTTACGTTTGGCATATCAACCTCATGCTCAATGTCACTAAGTGGGAGTAAACCTAATGGGCGTGCCACCTTTCCTAATAGCATTTCCAATGGACTAGCCTTCGTCACACGATTAGTTGTACAATTGATTGCCAACTGCACCTCTCCGAACACATTCTGCCAAGACTGAGTTCCAGTTTCGACCGCAGTCAACATATTTTTTAACGTGCTCATGGTTCGTTCCACTTGGCCATTAGCTCGGCTAGCACCGGTACTAAACAAATGCAAGTTTATTTTCTTATCTGCACAGAATTGACTAAACTTTGCACCCGCAAAACACCTTCCCTGGTCAGCTATTATTCGGTTTGGTACTCCAAACAAGTGAACAGCGGATTGACAGCATTTATGCAACTTTCACTATCTAGTTTAAGGCTATGACTAATATACCCATACTTGGTAAACGCGTCTATTTGAACGATAACATATTCCTTCTGATCACTTTTGCCACTTAGTTTTCCAGTTATATCGATATGGATAGTGTGCCAAGGAATATTGATTTTCGGTATTGGATGTAATTCTGCTTGTATTTTGCCTGATGATGATTTGGACATTTTACAAGTGATACAGTTATCAACGAATTTTCGAACCTATTTTGACATATTGTCAAACCAATAAAAATCGTAAACTTTATCCAGAGTCTTCTCCCAGCCTAATGGCATTATTGACTCGTGTACTTGATTTATAACGGACCATCTAAAGGCACGTGGCACCACTGGTAAACAACGTGTTCTGCCATTTCTTTGTATTTTCCGGTGAAGAACTTCTGCCCTTAGCTCATAGGTTTTCGCAATGTTTTCAGCAAGAGAAAAGTTTTTAAATTTATTCACAATTTCGGCTATGTCTGAGTCTCGACGCTGTTCAGCAATGAGCCAGTTGCTTGAAATTTCAGTCAGGTTAACTCTTTTCTCTTCAATCACCCTAACTGCGGAAGAAGGCTTTAGCAAAAGAGGATTTCTTGACAAAAAGTCGACGTGCGCCATTCTTTTTCCTTCTCTATATTGAATATCAAATGTAAACACCTGCAAATAAGCCCACCAACGTCGAGCTCTGGGGGTCAACTCTTGTTTACTTTTTGACGCCTTCAGCGAGTTACAATCAGTAAACACAGTAAAATTTCTTCCCAACAAATAATTTCGAAAATGTTTGACAGAGTTACAACAGCTAGAGTTTCCAACTCATAAGAGTGATATCTTGACTCTGCAGGGGAAGTCATCAGGTTTGTTGTTAATTTTGTGTAATAAAATTGCACCGTAGCCATCCAACTTGCATCTGTTTTCAACTCAATTGGATAATTTGGGTCAAAAATGATAAGCACTGGTTTATCAGAAAGAATAGAAATAACCTTTTTCGGTATCAATATCGGTCGGCTCACTGCCAATACATAGATTAATTATTTTAGCTCTTGAAATCTTAAATTGATTTGATGAAACAACAATATCAACACCTTGATTTAGTATTTCCCGACCAATGACAATATTGTTTTCCATCTGATCATCACTTATTACCTAAAACAGAATTTCAATGCAATAGTTATCAATGTTTACACTACTTAATATTTGTACGGTACTACATATTCCACTACCGCCTAAGCCCTTTAGCATAACAACATTATTCGATCTTTTGCCAGAAAATTTGTTACTTATCTTTTCTTTCATTAGCGAACACTCTGCTCCAGAATCGAAGGTGATTTCAAAAATTTTGCCTCTATGGTTCATGTACCCCTGTGGTGTCGCAACGCTGCACTGTTCCACTCGCTTTTCCTGGTTGAAGATCTTGTTTTTGTTAGCTTCCTTCCTTGGGCATTGGGTAGATATGTGGCCCAATACTCCGCACTTGTAGCATGTCATACTGGATTATGGCCCACTTTACCGCAAAAGTGGCACTCTATGACTGTTTTTGCCGTTTAGAAAAAGTTTCGGATTGGTGCTCCATAAAGCCACTCTTCCGTTTATTAAAAGTGAATGCTTTTAATTCAGACTGCAGCTCGCCTCTTGTTTGAATATTCGACGTGAAACTTAAACGCTGCAATCGGCTATCAAAACTTGCTAGCAGCGCAAGAGTGACAGACACGGCAATCTCCTCAGTTTCCATTTGGCGCCATTTCGTTGTCAGTTCCGTAACCATACGGCTAGCATGGATTGCAAGACACTCGCCGTCAGTCGGTCGATTTGATAGCATATTTAAAAACATCGCGGCTGGCGTTTTTACAGTGGTAAAGCGCTGCATATACAATTCTTTAAACTCGGGCCATTTAATTTCTGCGTAACACACTTGCGAAAGCCATTGCGAAGCACTTCCCTCCAATGCTGAGGTTAAGGTCACGACCAACGCACCTCCCCTTAACTCATTTTCTTTTAGAATAATGTCAATGGTATTACACCACGATGATGCGTTGGCGCCCGACTTGTCTGGGTTAAATTTAGGTAGTTGCACTGATTTACTTTGCATTGTGTCCGTTGTTGTTGTTTGTAGAGCCCGCACCAGTTCAATTAAGTTTTTATTTTGCATTTCTATTATGGCTTTCCATGACGCATCTACTGTTGAAGGTAGAGGGCCAGATCCCACTTCTGATGTCGGAACAGTATTATCATCGGTCATCGTTTCGCGCAGCAAGTTTCGATCGCATTTGAATTCTAGACGCAACTAACTTGTGTCTCTCAATTATTCTTTGTGCCTACTCTCGAACCTCACTCGGCGACAGCGACACAACACTGTCGCCCCACTAAAACGGTACTTCTTAAGCGACAACATGCAAATATTGGCTGATGCAATATGATGAAATCTATTCCTGGAACTTAGCCGAAAACTACAACCACACTCATACAACCTTATTACACACCGACACTACAACCGCACGCATAAGTACGAAGGCATACAGAAAAGGGAAAATATGCGAGTAGGTAGTAGTAGTATTACTTGCTTCGACATATACATATACATATATGTATATACAAAAATTAAAATTCCTTGGCGACGATCCCATTATTGGCCTTCTGATCAGTATACCACACTGTTGAAAGATTTTACAATGATTATGTAACAATAAATTTTTTTTTGGTTTTTGTATAAATGGTATAAAATGCGCTTAATGAGTATGTTATTACTTACATATGTATATACTTATCTGCTGCCCTGTGCTGTTAATAATGTACGTGCGTAAATATGTATTTTCCGATTTGCCACGCCCCTAGTGGGCGGATCGGGAAAATCTTAACACTTTATAAATCGGAGTTATACACGAGTATGTGTTCCAAATTTCAAGTCTCTAGCTTCAATAGTGGCGAAATGAACTGCGTTCATACGGACAGACGGACGGACAGACGGACGGACATTGCACAAAACCAATATACTAATTCACTTCGTGAATGAGTATAACAAGAAAACGTTGCAGTCGGCGCTACCGACTGCGGAATACTCATTCACAGTCCGTATGCATGATGCTATGTTTACAAAGGGGCATTTATTAAAACAAATAAATTTAAAAATGTAAAAGTCGGTGCTCGAATTAGCTTCCGATTATTATTATTATAATCGGTATCCAGGAAGAGGCCATCGAAACATCAATCGATAATTATTATATTGATCGTGCACTTTGAGTACAAACACTGACCAAACAACACATAGACTAGACACAGACTAGACATGTAGAGCAACGTTTTTCCACGCCGCAACATCTGTCTAGCAAGTCCCGGCCAACTTCGTATTCGCTCGGCTTGGTATTGGATGGCTCGGGTAATAAAAGATAGCACGACGAGATCAGTGTGCTCTAATCACGCAAACGAAATGGTCATGTATGCGCTTTTCGTTTTTTGTCTTACTATCCCTCTCTCTCTCTCTCTCTCTCTCTCTCTCTGTGGGCTCTCAAATCATGAAGCTCAGCAGCGCACAAAAATTGAAATTTCTTCGCGACGGTCCCAGCTCATTTCTTTTGAGTGAAGAGTATACCGAAATCTTAAAATCGTTTGCGACATTCATGCAAACAAAATGTTAGCGTTTCGATATATATTTATGGGAAGGGTATGAATGCGTTGAGGCGCATAAAGAATATGATCTCGCCACGGGCATGAACACACACACTTGTAGTCCCTTGCTACATGTATGAGCATTTGTGACCTGCGTGCGTTACTCTTGCTGCTTGTAGCAATTTTAAAGCCCAGTATTTGCAGTTGGTCGGTCTTGTACATGTATCATTTGATTGTGTGTGTGTTCACATGGAATGCGATGCTCACAATTATGGAATATCACTTGTAGAAGCATTTGTATGCCTGTAGGCTTTTACATGTACGTGTGTGTATGTGCATATGTGTATGCAGGGGACATGACCTCAACTTAGAATTGGTTGACCAATTTGGGGTTCTCATTGCAGAATCGCGTTTCTATTTAAGTACTTTTTTATTTTTATCAATGATCGTGTGCTTGCCTACCGAAGTCATCAATTCATAAAAAACAATTGTTTTAAATAGGAATTGGTTTAATTTCATTTCATTAATTTAATATAATTTGAAATAAAATAATATAAAACTAAAAAACATAGCATTCAATATGTATCAACAAATCAACAAAAACAAAAACAACAAGAACGTTGCAGTCGAGCGCTACAGACTGCGGAATACTCATTCACAGTCCCTTTGTAAATTTAATTAAATTTGGCTTTAAAAAAAATAGTACAAAACAATTATGCTTTTTGATTATATTGTAGCATTTGGTAATTTTTATCGAGTAATGTATGGTAATTTTTGTTGATAGCTTTCGGTCACAGATTCTTTAGCGTTTGCTTACATTACAAAAAGCGCGCTTTTTAGCAATTTAAGAATTGCGATTGATATCTGGATTTTCGTCGCAAGTTATGTTACAGTGGCGGAGGTTCAAGTCCCCATCAAGGTTAATTTTTTTTTTTTTTCATACATATTTCGTTTTTTATAAAATATATATGTAGGATTTTACATTTATTGAGTAAATTAAAAGTAAATTTAACGATTTCCTTTTAACTTTAAACTTTAACGAGTTTTACAACAAATGTCTACAGAATTATATTATATTATATTGTATTTTATTATAGAGATTAATTTTAGTTACACTTAGGTTATTTAATTAACTGTACGTGTTCATGATCTTTTCACTTCTTGTGATCTCTATTTCACTTCTGTTCTTCTTTATCTTATTCGGTACTTTTTCTTAGCGACACTTGATTCTGTTGTACGTCTTAGCTGCTTGACGGCTGCCTCACGACTCTTTGTCGACGACTGCATAACGACTCTTCTTCTTCTAAGAACGACTCTTGATCTAGTTCAAAAACTAACGTTTACTCCGATTCCCTGCGGTTCATCTGCCAGGGGTGTTGCAATTTTTACGAATCCCACATATATTTTATTCTTTTTTCTAATTGAACAATTTTATAAGTTTAAATTTGTTTCTTCTTAAAAATCCCTCATATATGTATGTACGCATATATGCATGTATATGTATGTACATAAGTCTGCACGCATATGTAGCATCAAGCATTCCAGCCTATCTTATGCACGCGCTCATTTGTATGTGTGTATGTATGTAATGCAAATTTATCATCCGCTACTCTGGCTCTTCTTTTCTATAATGCGTCATAACAAGAATCTTATTTTTTGGATTTCATTTTTATTATGTTTGTTGACAGTAGGCGGTAGAGCTGTCGGCAAAGGCGCCGGCTAAATTTGTTTTTGTTATTTTGACAAACATGGCTTGGGTGCGAGTTCAAATCCTGCGGAAAACTCTTTTTTGTAAATTGCAAATTTTGTTATTTTAGCTTCTTTTATATTTGCCACGCCCCCTTTGGCGGACATATATCCACCATAGCCTGTTGGACTTGGGTGGTCAACTCGCGTTTATATACCAAATTACAAGTCTCTAGCATCAATAGTGCCCAAATTTATAGCCAAATTTGAAAAATTGCTATATCTTCAGGTCCGATTTGCCACGCCGTAGGCGTTTTTTCCAGTCCAGTCGTTACCAGGTCCAGTCCGAAGCCCACTAGTTCAATCAATATGTCTTTGTCCGATTTCATCGCGGCTGCGGATAGGCTCATTAAATTCGAAGGCCGCATCGACGGTCACGGAGATTCTAACGCCACCCATGCGGCTCAGCTCCGGGCCTTCGAGATCCGCCGAGATCGTGTCAAGACATTATGGGATGATGCTGAGCAGCAGTATAAGGTCTGTGCCCGAGCGTTGAGCCAAGGGGCGAGCAGTGGCGAAGTTGAAGCCATGGAGGCTAAATTCGACAACTGCTAAAGTGTGTATGAGCGGTGTACGACTCATCTGGGGGTGCAAATCGATGCACTTTCCGCATCGAGTACACCGCCCGCTCCTATGTCCGCTCCTTTCGCCTCGTCAGGAGGCTGTCGTCTTCCACCCGTTGATACGGAAGTGTTCCTTGGCGACTACTTGCGCTGGCCGACATTCCGTGATCTTTTCACTGCAATTTACATCCAAAATCCGCGCCTGACTCCGGTGGAAAACTTATTCCAAGCGGCTGTTAGTGAACAGCCAGCTTAAGATCCTTCTCAATCTCCCCAAGGTCACCAAAGAATCAGGCGCGGCTCTCAGAGAGTTGCATGGCACCATTCAACGGTGTGTCACTGCCATCGAGCAAGCTCAGATCTCTACGGAGAACTGGGATTGTATCCTTGTGTTCTTGTGCACTTCCAAGTTACCGGAACACACTCGATCTCTTTGGGAGCATTCGCTCATTAGAAAATCAGACATCCCAGCTTGGAGAGAACATGCTCGTGCGCTTGAAGCTATGGAGGGTGATAAGCCCATCCCAAAGGTCCCAGGTGCAGATCCGAGATCTACGATCACCACCTCTCATAGAAAAGTCCATACCTTCGAGACACAAGTCCATTCTAAGACCAAAAAGTGCGATTTGTGTAGTAAAGAGAACCATCCGGTTCGACTGTGTCCTCGTTTTGTCCAAATGTCTCTTGCAGCGCGCGAGACCTACATAAAGCGAAAGCAACTCTGTCTGAATTGCTTTGCGCAAGGTCATCAGCTGCGTGACTGCACCAGCATCCATAATTGCGTCAAGTGCAAGGGGAGGCACAATACACTGCTTCACCGTGAAGGCTCCACGGCAACCAGCTCCTCGGCCGTAGCCGCTTCGACTCCAGGTACGTCAGAAGTACCTCGTAATGTCCAGTCATATTTCGCGGCCAATACTCAAGGGGTCCTGCTCGGTACGGCCGTAATTGACGTGTGTCACTTGGGGGTCACATATCCGGCCAGGGCTCTAATCGATTCGGGGTTTGAGGCGACGTTTATTTCCGAACGTTTGTTCCGCCTAATGAAGCTACCTATTCGACCCGTGCAAACACAAGTGTCCGGCTTAAAGTCACTCCGTGGCAACACAGTCGAAAAGGCTTTGTGACTTCC